>NW_015386289.1:1510261-1516400 GCF_001527695.2 Protobothrops mucrosquamatus
GATGGATTGCTTAAGTTTAGAGTTTGGAGTTAGAGATATTAATATTTGTTTACTTGTAGTTGAATGTTAGCCTAGGTTTGGTTTGGGAAGTCTGGGGGGTGGGGGGATGGGATAAATCATTGTGTAATACTTGTGATGTATTTTTTCGTTTATGATAAAAACAATAAAATTCTATATTGAAAAAAAAAAAAAAAAAAAAAAAAAAAAAAAAAAAAAAAAAAAAAAAAAAAAGAATACAAACTAGAGGACAGGGACCCAAAGAGGGAAGCTACAAATGAAGAGAACTACAGTCTAATGCAAACAAAAGAAAACTTGCAAGATTTTCCCACAAAAATGGAAATGGAAAAGATACCGGTATCTTATTTTTCAGAACTTCAAATAAACTTGAAGATAGGAAAGAAGATCTAATAAAATGGATTATAGAGCAGCCAGGAGAATTATTAAAGTTTGGGAGACAAAAAACGCACATTTTACCTAACTTGTCTTTTCTATTCACAAAAATACAGGAAGAATCCCCTGGCAAGTTGAATACACTGACTTGGAAAACTACTTCGCAAAAGAAGAAGGCTAGAATTAGACTCAAGAGATTTGATTCGACCTATCAGATGGAGTATTATATGATTAAACACTTGTTTGAATATGGGTAAAAGAATAGATAAATCACAGATATAAAGGGGCCCTACAGAAAGAGGGATAAGACATATAAGTAGTATAGTATTCTTTATAATATATGAAATATAAAAATATTGGGATGGTGTATGTGAATGAAAAATTTGGATATTTAAAGGTAATTAACATTGAGAAAACTATGACTGATAAGAATAGTTTGAATATAGAGAGGAAACTAAGCTTAAATAAGAATCTTGAAAACAGGATATATAGTGACTTAATAAGGTGACTTTTATGAATATAATGAAAACATAAGCAGATCAGAAAAGATGTTATATGCTGATGTTACTGTTATTTGTACACATAAGAAAAATATTTATATTCTACCTTGTATATATTGAAAATATTAAGAACTATATTTGCTTAATGTTGATAAAAGAATATTATTGAAAGAAGAGATGATTAAAGAAATATATCATTAATTAGTAGATTGATTATGGAATTATAGAAAGTAAACACGCTGTTTACTAAGCACTAAAGATTGTTATTGTAAAAAATCAATAAAATATATTAAAAAAAGAAAATAGTATAGGGAACAGCAATAAAAATACTAATCATGGCATCACTGCTCTGATCAACTATAGAGTTCCTTGCAACACATTGTAAATAAAGATAAAAACATCTAGGTTTTCTCTCAAACTTCCCTTATAATTGGGGCTGTCTTTGACTATTGGAAAAGGAGCAGTAATAAACCATTTATGAGCTAGCAGCTCCCTCTATTGGTAACTCAGAGTAATTTATTGCTTCCATTTAATGGAGAATTGTCCTGCAGCTATATATAGTTCAAAAGACTGGTTTAGTTTGTCATCACATATCCACTTTGCTGATGTTTAGGAAAATCTTTTTTCAGCGAATTTTTAAGACTGTAATATTTGGAAGACTTTGTTTGCTTTGTCTTTAAGATAATGTAGCATATTAAAGGGTGTTGTCCTCTGCTTTCTTGTTTTAACTATTGGTTTAAAATTGATTTGTATTTACATTGAACAATATTTCACTCTTAATTTACATAACAAGACAACCACAACAGTCCAGGTTATTAACAGACAGCCCATCTTCTAGAATTCCTGACTTATAAGGCAGTTGTCAATATTGCATAAACAAAAGCCTGCTCATGAAATGAGACTTTTTCTTGGTCCCACCCTTTTCAGTTCTCTATATCCTCAATCTGATTCAGAAGGATCTCCAACTTGCTGAAATGGACAGGCACCCTTACTTTTCCCCCTCGTGCTTTCTGGTTCTTCTGATTCATTTTTTTTTATTAAATATGTTTAAGTATACGGTAATAAATAGGCATGACAGCTGCAGATAGAACTCCTAGAGAATTCTTGCAGTAGAGCTGATTATGCAAACAAGAGCAACTCGGGTGGCCTTTTTAGTCCTTTCTTCTACAAAGTAGGGATAAATATTTGCAGCAACCGACACAGAATAAGGACTGTTCAAAGTTAGAGAGCAGAGTAGGCTCAATCTCAGTTTTTGACAGATTTCAATCCAATCTGCTTTGACTGATTGTATCCTCCAGTTGTGCGTCTTTGCCTGTGGAAACACAATGGCCACATCCAGGAGGTTGTTCATTGCAGTGATTGCTGGCATATTAGGCCACTTCACTGACATAATAGGATCAAGAGTGCAGATATTCACCTAGAGTTTAGGGGAATGGCAGGATAGAAAGTGATGCGATGAATATAATAAATAAAGTACATAAATATTTCCAGAGACATAAGGTTATCTACTATATAGGAAACAGAAGGATGAGGAATGAATGCATGTGATGACCGGAAGTGTCTGGTGTGTTAATTCGTTTCCAGATTGTCCATTGCTTCAGGAAATCCTAATAAATAAAAATGAATCCTCAGGGTCTCTGGATTTGAGTGCATCTGGAGGCAAAGCAGTCTCGGAATCACTAAAGGATCTCAGCAAGGGAGGGAACAGGTTGAGGAAAGCAACAAGATAAGACAGAATGCATTCTTTTTTTATTTTAATGCTCACAAACTGACTACTTAATAGTCCATTCCATGGTTTTACCTACAATTAGCATCAAACTAACTGTTATTCAGCTGCTTGGGCCTTCCTTCTACTCCATACGAAAGATAGGTATCACATTCACCATTCTGAGATGACATCTGCCAACTCTTTCAAGTCTCTTGGCTTTGCTTGGGCCAAAAATGAATCTGGTTTGTGGCTGCAGTGATGCTCTCAGTGGTTTTAACAGTTAGAGATGTTACCACAGAATGGGTTTGTTTCTTACTTATATTTTTATTATTTTTATAGATGTGGCAATATCTGAAGCCAATGGGTTTGCTCCATGATAGTAGAATACATTAATATATTTATAATACCTGTATATTATTATGGTTGTGCACTAGTTTGGGATGAAGCTCAAATCCAAAATAGATTATATTATTTGGGACAAATATTTGCTTACAGGAGTTGCACTAGGTGGCTCCATCTTGCACTGCTGCAGTTCAAAATCTCCCAGGAAACTCTTATCCTAACCTCTCATTCTGCAGTCTCACTTTTGCTACACTAGGCAACAACACAACAGCTATTCAGAAAGCTTATGTGAAGGTTACGCAACTGCTCCTATTACTCTGCCCTTTGCCCCTTACAGCTAAAGTTCTCAGCCCAAATAAATGTACAATAATTAAAAGCAGAGAATTAAATACACAGGTAGTCCTTGACTTATGACCACAGCTGAGCCCAAAATTTCTTTTGCTAAACGAGGCAGTTGTTAATGTTTGCACATTTTATGACCTTTCAAGCCACAGTTACTAAATGAATCACCACAATTGTTAAGTTAGTAATGTGGTTATTAAGTGAATCTGTCTTTCCTATTGACTTTGCTTGTCAGAAGGTCACAAAAGGTGATCACATGATCCTGGGAGACTACAACTGTCATAAATATGAATCAGTTGCCAAGCATCTGGATTTTGATCATGTGACCATGAGGATGCTGCAATGGTCATAAGTGTGAAAAATGGTCATAGGTCACTTTTTTCAGGGCCATTGTAACTTCGATTAGTCACTAAATGAACTGTTCTGAGTTGAGGACTACCTGTATTATACGTCACTCAGCACAGGAAAGATTTAATTCCTAAGTAAGGACAAATTGCAAAGATATTATGTAAAACCCTATTATAAGCAATTTGTATCCATCTGAGAACAAGAAAAAAGTATATCCTTTGGGCATTCACAAATAATCAACATTTGGGAGAATATTTGCCAGTATTTGGTATTTGCTAAAGCTGCCTGAGGAATTCTGGGGGTTGAAGTCCACAAGTCTTAAAGTTGCCAAGATTGAGGATCCCTGGCCTAACATATTATCATACACTTCATAACATGAAGAATTATTCAGCTGTGCATTTGATCCAAACAGATCAAATATTCCAAACAGATTAAAGCATTGGGACAACAAAGGACAGCCTTCTCTTGTTCTCTTTAAAACTTACAGCCATGTAACAGACATTCTTCTACCTCAGCCACACTAGACCACTACAGTTGGTCTGCCTTAATAGCAGATACATCAGGAAGCAGTCATACTGGGGCAAGGAGGCTGTGTTGATAAGTTCTAAGAACCCCCCCCCCACACACACACAATACAATCAGTTTGCCTAGTTGTCCTCCTGATTAGATAAGCAATTAGACAGCAGTGTCTTCCAGCAGACAATCACAGAATCAGTTGACTCTGACTGATCGTTCAAATCTGATCAGTGAATGAGAACTACAGTAGATAACCATCACCAATAATAAGCTGCTACTGTATTTTTATTTTGTACATTTTGTCATTATAAAATTACATAATTGCCAAACCCTGATCTTTTTTGCTACAATTCCCTATTGATTGTTGCTGTCCAGAATTATGGGTATACCGTGTACTATATGCAAGGTGATAGAGAGATAGACTATCTCGTTTGTTTTTATTCTCTCTCTCTCTCTCTCTCTCTCTCTCTCTCTCTCTCTCTCTCTCTCTCTCTCTCTCTCTCTCTCTCTCTCTCTCTCTCTCTCTCTCTCTCTCTCTCTCTCTCTCTCTCTCTCTCTCTCTCTCTCTCTCTCTCTCTCTTTCTCTCTTTCTCTCTCTCTCATGCTTTTCAGTTAATATTTTTCTTTATGAATGGGTGCAAGCTTCTCGTATCTCCCTTTATTTCACATCATGAAGTGCCTCAACAGGGCAAGAGAAGCAGGGAAGACAAATCAACAGACAAATATAACTCAACAACAGCAGACCCTTTTCAGTCATCTTATAGTGCTCCACTTGGTGGCATGTCTCCCCACTGGCTGATTACATGCTGAAAATGGACAGCCAGGCTAATTGGAGAATAGGATGACTGCATCTGACTGTGCTTTAGGCAACCACCTTTGTTACCTCACCACAGAAAGTGATTTATACTGGGAAACTGGCAAAGAGTCAGCAGAAGCTAAGCTCAACATCCACCCTTCATTATTTTCTGCATGCTGCAATAACAAAAGCTCTGGTGCCACAGCAAAGGTTGGCCAGCGCTCAGCAGGAAGGAAGAAGGCCTTTACCTTCAAACATACTTGAAATATACCGTAATTGGGTCACACCCACAGCAGGTCATTTGGCTTTATCTGCAAGACAACGAGTGGGAAAACACTGTAGATTTTATACAAATGGCAGGCTTGTATGAAATAGTGTTGGATTAAAAATAAAAATGACTCATTACTTTATTCTGGTATATAAAGTAATGTATGTGACTGTTTAACTTGTGGGCTGGGAATGAGGCAAGACTAACAGCACGTGATCACCGGAGAAAGGTCGGGGTTGCCATTGCAGGCTAGTTCACCAACTTTATTAAATTTCAAAAAAAATATACAATACAAAATAACAAAAAGAGAGAAATTGGGGGAAGAGGTTCAAAGGGGAAAAAAGGAGAGTGACAAAAAGGGGAGGACTGACTTCTAACTTTCTCCAGTACAGTACAAAACTTCGTTTTTATTGTTCTCAAGCAAGAAATCCAAAAGAGTGGCCTCCATGCAAGAAGCAAAACCAGATGGGCTTTTGTCTTTCATCCAAGTGGTCAGTTTTCCCATCTCTGACCATTCCATTCATTTCAAAATCCACTCTTTGGTTGTGGGAATTTATCCATTTTTCCAGCTCTGTGCAAGAGCTTGGTAGCTCATGTGTAAAGTGCAGGTGGGGCCAGAGAAGGGGGAATAAATCAGGTGATTTAAGTTTTCCAGTTGAATGTAAAAGGAAAATATAGCAAATCCAGAGGAAGCCGGGAACTTTACAAATAGTTTCTCCATTTCTTGCATTATATATATATATATATATATATATATATATATATATATATATATATATATATATATATATATATGTTCGAAGGGTCACAAGCAGTGAGACCACCAGGAGATTAAAAAGTTACAAAAATTTATTGCTATTAAAACATTAAAACACCTAGCTTTCGCCGGCCTCCTGCCGGCTTCGTCAGGGTGACTAGCCATCAGTGGG
>NW_015386289.1:1517236-1521476 GCF_001527695.2 Protobothrops mucrosquamatus
ATATATATATATATATATATATATAGTGTTTATTGACATTTCAATTGGCTCATACATATGGTATGTGTGCCCGCACATCCCATGGGGTGGTGTATAGACCTAATTGCTTCCTTATTGCTGAGCACTCTGTCCTTTTGCATTGAAGATTTTATAGATGTTTTCTTTAGTTACAGTTTTATAGATGCTTTCCTGACAGTGGATTTGTGGTGGTCAGCTGGCTAGAGAAGAAGGAGTGTGAAAAGAATAGAGTTTTGAAGTCTAGCTTGCCGTTTCAAGACTCTTTAATTGTTTCTTTCAATCCATGGTCTTGAAATGAGCTTTTCATCATTAATAATGGGCAGTTGGCTTGGATTCCAAGGACTGATTTGTATATTGATACACATCTTGTTTTTCTCCCTGTTTGAAGTTTTAATGCTGTTCCAAATACCTTTTCCAAAACTCTGGGCTTAAATCATCTGAAGATACTTCTTTTCAAACTTTGAAATTCACAACCAAAATCCTAGGGTGGTGGGGTTTTTTTTTGCTCCCTCCCCTTTTTTCACTGAACACATTAAAGAACAAATGTAAACAAGTACAGAACACGTGCTAAAAAAAATAAAGGGATATAACATAGTTAAATATACCATGATTGTAAAACACTGTAGAGATAAAACTCCTTATATCAGTGGTGGCAAACCTATGGCACGGGTGCCAGAGGCAGCACTCAGAGCTCTCTCTGTGGGCACGCGCGCCGTCGCCCCAGCCCTAGGCCTTCAGCTGGGTTTTATAAAACCTTTTCGCTTTAGGCTTCCGCCGCCGTGTACAAAAAAAAAAGGTTCAATCAGTCAATTTCAACTTCTCACGGGAAAAAAAGATCTTGCAAAGTTGGAATTGATTGATTGAACTTTTTAGTCCCACCCAGTCTGCTGTTACCACCGCAGTCGCGCCCACCCAATGGGCCACACCCACCTGGCACCCAATGATGCATAAGTGGGTTTTGGGTTGCACTTGGGCACTCGGTCTCTAAAAGGTTCGCCATCACTGCCTTATATCATCTTTTGATCTTGCTATGTGCTTGGTTCTTGAAAATCTCAAAAGTCTCACGATTTGCTGGGAAACAAATTATATCACAATGAACTTTCAGAAAATTCCTAACTTGTCCTGCTCATAAATTTTGCCTTTGGAAGATGGCAGAAGGTACAAAAGAATCTGCTGGTATTCTCCAATAGGGAAGGCTTAGAGAAGTGAAAGTAGCAGGAACATTAAGGGAAAGTGACTACGTAATGCTGGTATTCTTGATCTGAAGAGAAATGAAAATGAATTGTAGTAAAATGTCTATCATAGTCTTCAAAAATGGATTTGAATAAGCTCCTAATAATTAAAAGATGGATTATTTAGAGGAAAAATTAAAAGGGAAGGGACTCAAGATGAGTGGGATTCTTTAAAAAAGAGATACTGAAAACCTAGCCAGCTAGTTTGGTGTAATGGTTAAGGCTAGAAACTAGGATATTGTGAGTTCCAGTTACCCAACTGGGTAATTTTGTGCCAGTCACTTTCATTCATCCCTAGGGAAAAGGAAAAGGCAAACCATTTTAAAAATGCTGCCAGAAAACTGCACAAACCTGTCCAAGCAGTTCCAGGAGTCAAGAATGACTTGAAAAGACAAAAAATAAAACAAAACAAACCATAGAGGCAAACAATTCCAATGATAAAATCGTGACCTACCCAGAGCAAGCCCGTGTCTCTGGGTAGGTCACACAGAAAGCTCAATGAACAAAACAAAAAAGATTACACATAGTAGTTGTAAAAAAATCCCTGGCTAGCAAGAGAGAGTATATAAAATATCTGCAAATTAAAAATGTTGGCAACACTTAATATGAACAGCAAAAGGGCATTTTTTAAAAGATGTTAAAAGTAAGAGTAAGGGAGGAAAAAATCAGTACACCTGCTAGTCACTGAGGTTAGCAATGACTGGCAGGTAATAAAGAAATACAGAGGTACTCAACTCCTATTTGCTTCATTCTCTACCAAGAAGTATGTATTCCATCAGGCAATTATGACGAGTTGGCAGAATTGAAGCTAGATATCCATTGGCAATATCTATTTACTTTAAATTAATTTAAATCTCCAGGGCCAAATGAATTGAATTCAGTGATATTGAAGCAAGTAGCAAATGATCTAACCAAACTTCATATATGAAATTTGTAAAAATCTAGGAAATTGGTGATGGGGCAGATGACTGGAGAAACACAAATATTTTTCCTGTTTTCAAAAATGGGGAACAATGGAATCTAAGATACAAAAGTCCACAATCTCTCGATATCTATGTTATTTGCTCTAAGATTCTAGAACAGGTGATAGAAGAACCATCTGTGAGAACTTTGAAGATAACGCAATAAATATAAGAAATCAGCATGGATTTGTCAACAATATGTTTTGCTTGACTTATTTTTGTTCAAGTAACTTCCTCAGTAGTCTTACTGTATCTTGATCATAATAAAAAATTTCAGTCAGTAATACTATTTGAGTGAAACTGGATGGCAAAGCAAGAAAATTGTATACAAATTGTGCTCATCACAAAATGTTGACATTTCCTCATCACAGCAGGCCATTGGCTGTTTCAACTCTCTCCTTTCACATCTTTGAACCTTGCAAAATTCTACATAAAATGGAAAAGCAACACCAACCTGTCTATACAGAATCAGTGGTAGTGGAGAAATAAGCATCCTGATTCTTCCACTGTAGTAGAACAGCAGTTGAAATGCACTTGACTTTTTCCTTGATCTCATCCCTCCCTAGAGTTCATCTGCTTGCACTTCAGTTGTTGTCCAATCCACTTTGCCATCCTCAGTTCCCATTTAAACAAAGGCTCTGCAAATCAGAAGAACAAGTTGAGGAGCAACAGCTACCACAATTCAGGCAGAGACTCTATTCCACAGTATTCCATGGAATGCACTGGGAAAACCAGATCCATCAGGCATCTAGGTCAGACCATTCTAAGCACTTCTCCACTTTTATAGGGTTTATCCCAGCTGCCATTCTAACCTTCACTACAGGATGATCTGTCTACGATGATAAATCCAAATGTGGGTTTCTCAGCCTTTATATCACCAACTACAGCAAAAAAACAAAATTTAATGTGTGATCTGTTGCATTTGGGGGGGGGGGGCAGATACTAGTTGGGTCAGGTCCATGGTCATCCTGGAAGAAGTGAATTCCTAAGTAGCTATTTGGAAAACTCCAGCATGGACATGAAATCCTCCATGACAAAAAGCCAAGGGTAATTCAGCACCATATCCAAGATCATCCCAGTTAGTCCAGAAAGAGACTGTTAGGCAGTAGGATGGATTCTACACTAATTATCTGCATTCTGTCTTGGCCACCATAAGGCAGCAGCTTGCAGTCTAGATTGGCAGACTGCGGGTTAGAGCATTTGGTCAGAGAGATAGAATTTCTGTAGAACATAACTACTCCACTTTCCTCTATATTCTAGCGTGGATTAGCCTGGTGGACAAAATTGAAGAATGAGTTATCTTCTCTTCTGGCTCCCAAGATGCTGCGCAACAGGCCAGAACACAACTTTCAGCTAGGACATCCTAGACAGTAGACCTTTTACGGTAGTAGTAACTGATCTGATACCGAAAGGCAAGACTTTTGATTGGGGTCTTCATTTTTATCAACTATTTTTAAGACTGCAATCCGTAAGGACGGGTGGCTAGTCACTGGTCAGAGTAATTTCTCTGTAATGATCAATTTGCACTGCATACCACATTTTCTACAAGCTGTTCTATGTTCCTTCCTCTCCCCTATTTTTCTAATACATTTCTCATCACAGGATAAGTGCCAATTAATAGGCTACATTCCTGTGGCCCACCTGATACCTGTATAAATATAGAAAAATAAAAGTATGGTTCCCCCAGCCCCAACATTTCTATAATGGAAAACTCCCTTTGAAGTTTTCCTTTATAGAAATAGAGCTACAAGGGACTGTTCTATTTAAGATCTAGTTCCATGAAAGGGATGTAATCCTGTCTGGCTATTCTGAGTTAAAAGTTCACAATTAAAGGACTTCCGGTGGCAGGCGATTTCGCTGGTCGCAGCTGTTTGCTGCCTCCCGCCTGTTTTGCGTAAAAGCCGGTTTGACAGCCAGCATCAGCTGTCAAACGGCTTGATACCTTTCCCCTGGGCATAAGGGGATAGGTGAGCTGCCCGGGGTAGGAGTTGAGTTCCCGAGTCGTCCTATATGGACGATGTAGGCGAG
>NW_015386289.1:1522779-1535240 GCF_001527695.2 Protobothrops mucrosquamatus
ACGGAGGAGATGGATTGTTTAAGTTTAGACTTTGGAGTTAGAGATATTAATATTTGTTTACTTGTATTTGAATATCAGCCTAGGTTGGTTTGGGAAGTCCGGGGGGTGGGGGGATGGGATATAACATTGTGTAATATCTGTGATGTATTTCTTTTTTTTTTATGATAAAAATAAAAATTTTATATTGAAAAAAAAAAAGTTCACAATTAAAGACATTACTGTAGGGATCCCGCTTCCCTATCTAGCAAATAGAAAAGGAGATGGGCAGCTGTTAAGCACACTTTCTTTCTCCTTTACTAAACACTTGAGCCATCTGTAAAGGATATATGCATATTATAAATAAATAAATAAATGTGAAATATATTAAGTAAAATGTAAACACTAAAAGCATAGATTCTTGAAATAGCAGCAAAAAAGATTTAAACTTGTGATTATGAGCAAAAGTGAATGTACCCATAGTTTTCAAGCATTTAAAATTTAGAGGAGATTCCAATGTGCAGATTTAGGATGGCAAATTTGGGAGCCATTCTGCCAGCAGTTTTCTGTTTTGACTGTTCTCTCTCTCTCTTTTTGTTTTTTTAAAAAAAGAAAGGTTTTTCTTATTAATGTTTGTTTGGAATTGTCAGCTCTTCAATTTTGTATAATCTCCCAATTCTTAATATTTCTTTACTACTTTCTTTCTTATGATTCTATTCAGCACTTTTTAAAAAAACGGTAAAACTGTTTTTTTGACAATACCAATTGAAAAGTTGGGCATAAACTGTCTTTACATGAAGTAATATACCCGTGCATCGGGAGCGTTGTTTATTTTGTTCATCTGGAATTTCCAGTTTTACAAGAACAGGTGAACTTTTCATTACTTTTGTTTTAGATAACACTGCTTAAACTGACAAACATTTTCTTTAACAAACCATCTGACACCACATGTTTGACTTCCTTGTGAACTGGGAGTGATTTTGCAGAATCCTCCAAACACCTTTCCAGCATATGAAATTTAGGATAAGTCACTGTTTGTAATACATAGACCATAAATATAGTTTTCATTAAAATCTCCTGGAAAAACCTTATACCCAGGATTTTCTGCCAAACCTTTATGTAGTGTATGTTATAAAATTTTAAACAGTTTTAAAATTCTTTAGATTATTTTGATATGTGTGTAGTCTCTGAAAAATATTCCAGACTTTGGGCTAGGGTTGGTAAAGTCCTTCCTGGGTGTATGATTTCTTATGTGTTGATAGATTGTTGTTTTTATATTATCTTTTCTGTGAACTGCCTAATAAATTTGGTGTCAGGTGGCATCTAAATCGAATAAACAAATTAACAAATTATAAATGTTGTTTATTTGTTTATTCAATAATAAACAATTATATTTGATTATAATTCAATTATAATTCAATTTAATTATAAATAACTATAAAAGACAGATTAGGAATACAAATTAAAATAGGCAAGGAAATAGTAAGAGAACACCTGTCCACTATACAATAGATGAGTTCAAATCACCAGGATCAGATGGATTACATCCCAGTGTTCTGAAGGACCTGGCAGACTTGATCTCAGAACCATAGAACCATATCTTTCAAAGATCTTGGGGCACTGGGGAACTATCAGAGGACTGGAAAAGAGCTGATGTAGTTCCCTTCTTCAAAAAAGGTAACTACAGATCCAGGTAACTACAGACCGATCAACCTGACATCAATACCTGGGAAGATCCTGGAAAAGATAATCAACAGATCTGTTAACACAGGTTATAATGAGGAGCCAACATGGGCTTGCCAAAAACAGATCATGCCAAACAAATTTTATTTCATTCTTTGACAAAGTGACTAAATTAGCAGACCAGCGAAATGCTGTGGACAAAGTATACTTGGATTTCAGCAAGGCATTTGACAAAGTAGATCACAATCTACTACTTGGTAAGCCAGAAAAATGTGGGATAAACAGCATCATAACCAAATGGATTTGTAACTGGCTGACAAACTGCACTCAATGTGTAGTCCTTAATGAAATTACATCTACATGTAACTATTTAAAGATTTAGATTAGGGAAAAGAAGGAAAACTCATCAGATTTGTAAATGATACCAAGCTGGCAGGAATAGTCAATACCGCAGAAGATAGCCTCAAGATCTATTCTAGATGGTTCTCAAAAGACTTGAACACTGGGTCCTATCTAACAAAATGAAATTCAGTATAGAGAAAAGTAAAGTTTTACACTTGGCAAGAAAAAACAAATGTATAGGTAAAGATTAAGTGAACATTGGCTCAACAGCAGTAACTGCAAGAGGGACTTCGTGTCCTAGCAGACAATCACTTTAATAGGAGCCAGCAGTGTGCTGCAACTGCTAAAAAAAACCCAATGCAACCCTAGGCTGCATTAATCAAGATCATGTGAAGGGTTAGTACCACTTTATAAGGCCTTGATAAGACAATTATTGGAATACTGCATCCAGTTTTGGTGGCTGGCTCAGGAATTCTGGGAGTTGAAGTCCACGAGTCATAAAAGAGCCAAGGTTGCCTACCCCTGGTATAGTTCAATTCAATTCAGGTCTTCAGGTCCTTTTCGTTATTCTGTTATTTT
The DNA here is from genome assembly GCF_001527695.2 of Protobothrops mucrosquamatus. Lineage (NCBI taxonomy): Eukaryota > Metazoa > Chordata > Lepidosauria > Squamata > Viperidae > Protobothrops > Protobothrops mucrosquamatus. The sequence goes on from NW_015386289.1 coordinate 1,525,360, forward strand.
ATCAAATACCACATTTATACATACTGTATATATGTTGAAAATTCTTTAATGGTCATCACAGAGGGTGGAACCTGTCCTAACACAAAATGAAAAAAAATATTTAATTTATGTATTTATGTATCTAATTGGCATGATGAGTTGTAATATCCATTTATTAATGGCAATGGTATTCTCTGACATTTACTCTCCCTTTCAATCTGCATTGGTTTATTTGGTTTTCTTCTTGGTATGCAGAGACATTTTAAACAAAATGCTGGACCACAATCATGCACAATTTTTATTCTCCAAGAGTGACTATTGTATTGGGCAGGGGTCCCTAACACCCGGGCCACAGATCAATACCAGTCCGTGGCCTGTTAGGAACTGGGCCTCACATCTGGAGGAGAGCGGCAGGTGAACAAGCAAAAGCAAAACCATTCCCCCCCCCCCATTGGTCTGTGGAAAAATTGTCTTCCACAAAACTAGTCTCTGGTGCCAAAAAGGTTGGGGATCACTGATATATAAAGTAAGGCTAACAAGAAGCAGGCTGCAAAAATTAGATTGCCACTAGGTGGAGCAAAGAATTGCAAGAAGTGTTTTCTGTGTATTTAAGGAACATCCAGATTTTTGCTGATCAGATCTGAAAGTCCTACCGTAGGGCTCATACTTTAAAAGTAAAAATAGTGTTATTGCTTTGCAATACTCTAGTTTCCTATGCATTTAATTATATTATTTAATTTTTAAAAGCATAGTGGGACTAGAAGCCAACTAAGGCCCCAAAGATATGTCAGTGGAGTAAAGCACCATCTTAAATGGTTCACAGAATGGTTGGAGTTAGAATTTGAAGATTTCACAACAAAGTAACTTTAATGGGATGAAAAAAAATACAATGGTCACTGGACTCCAAGCATTCAAAGACATAAAGATTTTATAGGAAAAGTGCTGATAGCACTTAGCACTCTTAGACTTTTATATACCACTTCACAGTACTTTACAATCCTCTCTAAGTGGTTTACAGAGTCAGCATATTGCCCCCCAAAATCTGGTTCCTCATTTTGCCAACCTTGGAAGGATGGAAGGCTGAGTCAACCTTGAGCCGGTGAGAATCGAATGTTAAAGATATCACAAAGTTGCCACAAACAATTTATGAGATGGACAGGCACAGGCAACAATTGCCTTAGTTCAGGGGTGTCAAACTGCCGGTCAGCGGGCCGGATGCGTCACCAGGAAACTGCGCCCATCCCATTGTCGGCAATGGAGAAAAAGCTCCGATACGTCGCATGACGTCACGTGACGTCGCGAGTTTGACACGTCTGCCTTAGTTAACAAATGGGTTATTATTTTTTAATTCTGCATAGAAAGCACATGTCATCCATAATCTAATTATCAACCATACAATACTACCCTTTAAGCATTCTAGAATAAATTAGTCTTTACTACAGTGAGGAGACAAGCTTTTTCAAACTTCTCCCAGAAAATACCATGCCTAGGCTTTGTTATCTATCTCTTCATCAATTCACCTCTAAGGTATATATTGGGAATATTATCTGCATCACTCCACTGAGAGACTATTGTAATCAGTTTGCTGGCCAAAACCTGGTTCATCCTGATAGAAGACTAATATGAAAAGAATAAACCTACCTTAGTGAAACACAAACCAAATCAAACACTGGTTAGATTCACACATACATAACCTCAATTCTTGTTTTTCCTCCCCCTCAAGAGGATAAGGAGGAAGTGAGCAAGCATGATAATTGACAGATCTACTGGAGAAGGGATTGAGGCCTTGGAAAAAGAAATCTTACAGTACTGACAACATGTATTACAAAGGATTCACTACACCAAATGATCTAAAAGCAAAACATGGGTAGGTTACTAAGCATATAGCTATGGTATAATAACAAATCCAACAAAAAAACGTTCTTTAACACAAGTACACAAGGCCAAAAAATCTAAAACATGTTATATTAATTTATGCACAAAATGACAATCCAACACCTGCGATTCAATCATGTAGCAAATAAGCCTGAGGACTCTATCAGATTTTATAAGCTTATGTCCATTTATTCAGAAAGAATGGGATAGGTTGACTAGCTTGCAAACCCCACCTTGAGATATCAGCAAATAATCCAGAGCCATTGTGTTATTGATGCTGATATGCCCAATATTTTCCAGTGGGTACTGAAGGATATGGATAGAATCAACTGTGGCCTAAAAACCTAGCTCCAGCTTGGCAGACACTTTAATAATTGACTTCTGGAGTTCATATACCCAAAGCATGTGCCTGCAAGATAATATACCAACATTGCTTTCTTTCTTTCAAATGATTTTTCAGCATCTCTAGGAAACCACAAATGCTGGGGACTACAGGTCTCATCATAGAAAAGAGAGGTCACACCCCAAAATGCAATTTGCTTCCAGATTACCTGGTAATATTTTGTGGGCCTTACTCATACATAGTCTATGGCAGCCAGCTTCATCCAGAGAGCCAGAGTGCCTTTGGAGGTGACCAAGAAGCCTTTTTGGTGCTTCAAATTTAAATAGTGCAAGTACCAGAGTGCCATTTGTACCTGTCTGTAACCATCCTGGTCATATTTTCAAAGGTGTTGCCCATAAAATCTGCTGTATCATATCTCAATGTGATCAGCATTGGAATAGGGCTCTGTACAATTTATGAAGAACCTCAAATCCAGAAGTCATAATGAGCTAAGGGAATGAAACAATAAGGCAGTTACAGGAATTTAGAAATCTTTGGATCAATATATCTGGCTTTTCTGCATTCTCCGATCCATTAGGAAGAATGTCAATATTACAGTAATGCATCCTACAGTTTGTCCTAGTGGGTACTTCAAAAGTCTGCTCTCTTTTATTCTCTTAATAAGGTTCTGCCATGTGCACAGAGTACCTGCATCTGTCCAGGTGTTATAAACTGCAAGTGTAATGAAGGCTTCGCATGATTCCCAGAGACTGGGGAATCTATCTCAAAAGTCCTGAGCTTTGATTACTGCCGGATAGTCAATAACATGTGATAAGGACCGTACCATTTTGTTTTAAATTAGTTTTCTGTTGATACATCATAACAAATACCCATTATCCAACCACAATTTCAGATTCTTTACCTCTTTCCCCTTTCTGTCCATCTCTGAATGCATGTTACATGGCAGTTTGGGGCCTGTTAAATGGAAATCAAGGCACATAAATAGATAAAAGCAGTCTCATATTCTAAAATGGGATCCAGGACTATGACCTATGTTCCTAAGGGTATATATTGGATACCCCATGAGGATTTCATGAAGGATAAGGCCCAAAATATAGCTAAGATAATTATCAATACTCATCAGTTGGGGAAGAGTTTGTGAGACATTTTGTATATCTCTAGAACAGAATAGGTGAACAAGAGATCAGATACCATGACTATATTACACTAGTTTTTTTTAATAAATATTTTATTAATTTTCTAATTTTACAATCATGAGTACTTAAAAAACAATGTGTTGTCTGGGTCCATTGGTAATTCAGTGGTACATATTAACTTTCTCAGTCTAGTTCCAATACTACACCATCCAGTGCTTTCTTGGTCCTTTCTTCTTCCGGTGGTGTGCATTTTTCTACACTGGGCAAATACAATTCTTGTTACTGTTAATACATATACAATTAAATATAGACATCTTCATCACATTTTTCTGGTATTATACATAATATCGATAGTGTCAGTTTATAATATCTTTTCTAGCCAGAACATATCTCAATTGCATTTGCACTTAAAGTCCATTTGTTCAATCATTAAGTTTTCTCGCTTTTTAAAAATTTTAATTTCCCATCAATGTTCAAAATATGCCTATCGCTTATAATTTTCTCATAATAAATTATATTTGGGTAACCAAAAGCTTCCCTTATTCAAACCCTTTTAGAATTTTCTTATTTCCCATCTCATAACAAAGTATAATATTCTAGTTAGAAATCCTATCCTTCTAATTATAATAAATTTATTTCTAACAGTTATCTATTTTCTTAACCATATTCAAACATCTGTTTAATAGTATAATATCCCATTTTAAAGGTCAAAACCTCTCTTTTCTTCAGTCTTACTCTAGCTTTCTTCCTTTGCCAAATAACTTTCCAAGTCAGTGCATTTGAATCATCAAGTAAATCTTCCTCTGTTTTTGTATATATTGATTGGAATGAGGAAGATAATTTGATTGAAGTATTTTTGGAAGAACGCTCAACCCATTTATATTCATTAAATAACCTCCATCCTTCTCCTTCAGTTTTTCTTTTCATTTCTTGTTTGTCAATATTCAGCATTTATCATTCATTCAATCAGCTCTTCTTCCTTATCCTCAAATGTGTTCTGAGATTTTGACAAGTAAGATATCTTTTCCATTTCTGGTGTTATCACTGCATCTTCTAATTTTTCATTTGTCTGTATCTGTCTGTTAATTCCTTCCTTTAGGTCCTTCATCTTTGGATCAATTTCTTCTAATTTTCCTTTTGTTTTCTGGAATACTAGTTCCTTCTTTGTAGTCATTGTCTGGATTTGTAAGTTTAGATTAGAAAATTGTTCTTTTATCTCATTTGCATTATTTTTAGTCTCATCATGAAATAAAACAATTGATGTTTTAATGGATTGATTTCAACATAGAAAGAATTTCTTTCTGAGATTCATTAACATTTTCTTGTTGGTATATCAAGCTGGGGGCTTTGGAGACAAGTGTTAAAGATGGTTTTTACCATTTGAGGCTAACACCCATTTTGTTTTTGTATCTAGTCTTTATAATCCAATAGAGTCCCCAACACAGATAAGCAGCCCAAGAGGGTTTTTTTCCCTTTTCCCAGCTGCAGTCTGCAAAAGTGAAAGTTTTGAGGAACAAAGCATCTTATCTAAGTCTGGGCTTCAAGCCAAGTTTCCTTTAAGCATAATAAATTGTAGTGCCGTGATTCGCCACTAGATGCTTTTAACACCGTCTTCCAGCTTTCCAAATCCAAGCCTATTTTACAGACTTTTAAATATCTTTTCTAAAAAAATTCTTCAAGGGTACTTTTAGTCCCAAATTTCAAAGCTATATATCTGTATTAATTCCAAATTCCAAGTTTTCTCTATTTTCCCCCAAAACAATTAATTTGCCGCTTTTCTTTTCCTGAAGGAGCAGGGCAAAAACTTCCCTTCCCTCTCTCATTGGGCAGGATTCTTTGCTTTGGGCATTCTTTTTTCCAGGAAAGTAGTATTAAAGTCATAAAAAGGGGATAAAGTCTCACCCAGTTCCATCCACGTTGCTCAAAAATTGCTCGTTAGTGCTTATCTTCAATTGTCAGCAGCTTCTGACTGGCCACACAAATGTAGCCAGTCTTTCCCCCGCCAATTTGGAAGGCTTCATTGGATCCAGCGGAAGGGCCGCCACCCCTCCGCAATCAATAAGGGTCCCTTTTTGACTTGCGACCCTTTTTGGGTTCCCCAGTGGGGCGAAATCGAATGTGGAAGATGGAGCCCCATCTTCCTGTGTCCATTCCGCCATGGCGCCTAACTGGAAGCCCCTATATTACACTAGTTTTGTCAGATATCATCTGTCTACAGATCATTTGGTATCAAATTAAGCATGTAGAATTCAAAATAGATTGTTAGTATTACTGTCTTTTCCTCAGGCCCAATCATGCAGAACAACCAGTCAGAGCTCTTATCTTGATAGGGGGAGTTCAGGATGAGAAAACTAGTGAATATCCCAGTGTTTATATAAATCAACTAGTGTTTATATTTCTCATTCTATTTTCTTAGGGTGTTAGCATGTTATGTAAATGAATAACCCATATAAATGTTTTTTTAAAAAATCAAACCAGTTGATAAAATGTAGCAGTTAGAAGTATAGCTTGCATAGATGGAGGCAAAATTTGGAGAAGGATGGTTACTGATGAATGTATTATAGAGGCTGCCTAATCTCATTGCATGAAAAATATTGCCCTTTGCCTAGTTGAAAAAGGCATAAAGGGAGAATGCAGAGACACAACTGAATAGTTTGGGAAAGTGAATGGGTATTTGGAAGAGATTTCAGGCAGCAGGAAGCAGGGTGAAACAAGAAGTTCAATAACTGCTGCAGGCTCTGCAAAGTTTCAGAATTGCATAACAGAAAACAATTGACCAGACTGCCTGAAAAAATCATTATCAAAAAACAAGTGTGGTTGGTGGGCTCTAAATCCATAATCTCTTAAAAGCTGCCTGATTGATTTTCTCTGCTTACTGTATATAAGCAGCAGGTACCTAAGTGTTACTTCAACTTCCAGGCTCTGGGTTCAACCAAGGCTTCCTTCTCTTACTCCCAATTCAAGAGGCTTTAGCTGTAACCTAATGTAAAAATAACTATGATTGCAAAACTATGATTGCAATAACTATGATTGGAAAAACACCTGCCTGCAAAAGCGTGGTCCTGTGTCCTCAGCACAACTTTCCATGGGAATGAAGGAAGAATGATTTGATTGCCAGGCAACTTCCCAATCATCTTAGATTTTAGTAAAACAGCTAGACCAGAGGTCCCTAACCCCCGGTCCATGGACTAGTACTGGGCCGTGGCATGCCAGCAACCGGGCTGCACAAACAAGCAAAAGGCCCATCTGTGGGGGGCAGGCAGCACATAAAACCATGCACCCTCCTGTCCATGGAAAAACCTCTCTCCACGGAACCGGTTCCCGGTACCCAAAAGGTTGGGGACTTCTGAGTTAAACCACCATATACAGCTTGTACTGAACATATTGGGTGACTGTCTATATTTGTTTCCCCTTCTGAGATAAGAGTAAGCTGAGGGAATTTTTATTACTACAGAAGTTGCCTTGCCGGGTCACTGAATAATTTCTTTTTTCTTTTTTATTCCTATTAACTATTTGCAAGGACCACAGATTGAGTGATGATGTTCTCAGAATTCTGTGATTGCCATCAGTAAAGGCAAATTGCTTGGATAGCTTCAGAAAGGTTTAGATGGATCTGGAAATAGAAACGATGATGTGCGGAAGTACTTCAATTTCCATAAAACACCTTCTTAACCAAATGCCACATGCTTTGCTCTAATGGAAGAAATTGGGAGTGAGCCCCTTTTCTTTTAAATGTGCCAAACTAGTACCTCTTTGAAGCAAATGTTAATGACCTTATTTATATAGAATGTCAATAAATATACAGTATATTCCAGCTCTTCAGCCAGTACTGTAGTAGAAAACTGATTTAGGTAAGAATGTCTTGTTAAATATAAAAATGTCCACACCAAAATATGAAGAGTAGCAATTCTGAACAATAAGAACATTTCTTTGAAAATGTAAAGCTTGTCAGTCCATATATAATCACAAACTAATTTTCAGGTGAAACAAATACATTTACTAACATTTATTATTTAGAAAATATTTAAGTCACTAATTTAACAATTGTGTATATGTTTATCAGGGAGTCACAGTTTAGTATGAATAATTTATTTGTAAGAAAGCTAAAGATCATAGCCTAGAACAGGGGTAGGCAACCCAAAACACTCAAAGAGCCACTTGGTCCCGTTTCCCACCGAAAACAAAATACTGGGAGCCGCAAAACCCTTTTGATATCTAAAATGAAGATAACACTGCATATATCCTTTTTTACTATATATAGTATAGTAAAGTATCTCATAAAGGTAAAAAAGGATATATGCAGTGTTATCTTCATTTTAGATGTTAAAAGGGTCTCTCTCTCTCTCTCTCTCCCTCCCTCTCTCTCCCTCCCTCTCCTTTCTGCCCTTGATCTGCCAGTCCTCTTCCTCCACTTTCTTTCTCTCTCTCTCTTTCCCTCCCTCTCTCTCTTTCTCTCTCTCCCCCCCCTCTCTCCAATCTTCTGCTCACCTGGCAAGCTGGCTTCAAGCTGTTCTCCAACAAGCTCAGGGGTAGGCAACCTCGGCTCTTTTATGACTCATGGACTTCAACTCCCAGAATTCCTGAGTCAGCATAGCTGGGCTAGCTAGCTCTCTCCTGCCCTTCCTGCTTCTTGCAGAGACGCAGCAAAGGGAGGAGCCCCGCCCAAAAAGCTTTTCAGCTTGTCGGAGAACACCGTGAGTGCACTCTTTTACACATATACACACAAAAACACAAACACAGAGAGACAGAGACAGAGAGAGACAGAGAGAGAAGCAGGGAAGCACAAGTGCCTCTCTCTGTCTCTGTCTCTCCCTGCAAATGGCAGAGGAGGCTGGGAGCCACAGGGGAAGGCTCAAAGAGCCGCATGTGGCTCCGGAGCCGCAGGTTGCCAACCTGTGGCCTAGAACTTTGCAAGATATGAAAATAAACAGATTTTATGTATTTATTTGATTCCTATTCTACTTTTCATTTCAGAGTAAAAGGTAATTCACATTTTCCCCACAAGAAATGTGTATGGTAGGTTGGATTGAGACTAACTGACCCCATGTCACACAGTAAGTTTAAATGAGAAAACCTGGATATCCCCATTCCTAATCTAAGTACAGAAGTGTGCTTCTATCTATGGCACACTTAAACATGGGGAAAATTAAACTTTTATTAACCAGGGCTTTTTTTGTCATAGAACGCCCAGAACGGAGTTCCGACACTTTTGGATGGAAACTTGTAGAGTAGGCAAGGCGGGTTGTATGACGTGTGAGTTCCGGCACCTTTTTTTTTTTTTTTTTTACAAAAAAAGCACTGTTATTAACAATACATAAAAGACAACAAAGAGGGCAAAAAAGAAATAAATTGAAGAGAACCTGCAAGTAAGTTTCTAAAGGGCAATAAAATAAAATACTGCAATTTAAAATTAGGATGAAAATGACCAACAATTGAACTATATTGCTGAAACAAAAAGTTGTATGCAGTCTAGAAAGATTGAACCATTAAATATAGTAGTAAAACAAAATATTTTAAATGTTGTAAAACTTGTTTTACATTTAAAGAAATACCAGAGGAGAATATTGTACAAATACATAAGGTCACATGCATATATTTCTAAACATAAATCAATTGATCAATGACATTCAAAATATGTACATTAAATTTCAAAAGTAACTCAGATTATCACCTATCTGGAATTTAAAATTGGCTGTTTTATGGTAGCTTTCTTGTGATGAGTTAATATGCACATGGCAGTTTTAAAAAGTACCATGAATTTATTTCCAGTGAGTTCTGTGCACCGATTGAAGGTCCATTAAGCCTTTTTGTTAACAAAAAGTTTTTTTATTGATATTATTTTTCAGAGATCACAAGAAATCTTGGTATTTTATTAGAATACACAGGTATTGGTTTATAACCCATTCTTTTACTGACCTTTTCAAGTTAAACAGCATTGAAAAAAGTGACTTATGGCCAAACCTCGTACTCATAACCGACAGAGCATGCCCATGGACATGTGATCAAAATTCAGGTATTTGGCAACTGGCATCTATTTATGATGGCTGCAGAGTCCTGGGCTTATCTGATCATCATTTGTGACCTTCCCAGCTGGCTTCTGACAAGCAAAGTCAATGGAGGAACCCAGATTCACTTAATGACCGTGATGATTCCCTTAATAACTGCAGCAAAAGAGGTGGTAAAATTGAATGACTCACTTAACAACCATTTTTCTTAGTGATGGAAGTTTTAGTCCAGACATGTCCAAAGTCCGGCCCGCGGGCCATTTGCGGCCCGCGTTCCGGTTTAATCCGGCCCTCGAACAGCCCTCCCTGCTCTATGTAAATGCGGCCCTCCCACGGCCCTCCGGCAAGTCCCATGAGAGAGAGAGAGAGAGACAGAGACAGAGGCACTTGCACTTGCACTTCTGTCTCTCTCTCTCTCTCTCTCTCATGGGACTTGCCCCCTCGCAGGGCTCCTCATTGGCCCTGCGCCCGGGTGCCCCGCCCCCTGGGAGAAGGGCGGCCAGGAAGTCCCTTTCCTGGGCTGGCCCCGTCCCAGGCGCACGT
>NW_015386289.1:1536465-1545208 GCF_001527695.2 Protobothrops mucrosquamatus
GAGGAAAGAGAAATAAAGGAAAGAGAGAGGAAAGAGAGAAAGGAAAGAGAAAGGAAGGAAAGAGGAAAGAGAAGAAAAGAGGAAAGAAAGGAGAAAGAGAGGAAAGAGAAAGTTAGAGGAAAGAGAAAGAGAGAAAGAGGAAAGAGAAAGAGAGAGAGGAAAGAGAAAGAGGGGGAGAGGAAAAAGAAAGAGAGAGAGGAAAGGGAAAGGAAAGAGAGAGAGAGAGAAAGAGGAAAGAGAGGGAGAGGAAAGAGGCATAAAATAATTCATTTGCATTAAATTGTAATGGTTCAAAGAATGTTCGGAAAAATGTTTGGCCCTCCAGCACGTTCACTTCATCCAATCTGGCCCTCTTTGAAAAAAGTTTGGACACCCCTGTTTTAGTCCCAATAATCGTCATAAGTCGAGGACTATCTGTAATCCTGAAATATAGATACTAGTATATAGAATAAACTGTGAGGCACTATAGGATTGCTTTCAAGTAAGTATGATATATATTTTTTAAAAAAATATATTTTGGGGAGAAGCCAAGATGTAGAGACATGATTGTAGCAACATTTACTCCTCAAACAGGCATCAAACATGGAAAAATGCCTTTAAAAATTAATCTCAGGTAGTTTAAAACAAACAAACAGACCCTTTGTACATCAGCCTTGTGCATTTGTCATAGAAGCCAATCATACTGCAGGAGATTGTGGAGTCAGTCAGGTAGCTAGAATTGTTTGCACTGGATCCATTTCCTCCTTAAGCTGGGAAATGAGTCACTCAACATTTATTTATGATGATCGGTAATGAAGCAGTTTCTCACCATTGCTGATAAAAACTGCTTTTGACTTTTTTAAAAAAGGAATGGTATATAATTTCTTGAAATGAAATAAGCCTTTTCCTTGGAGTCCTACAGAGTTCTATTTTCTTTAGGGATCTCAGAATGCCCAGTACAGTACATACTTTGCAATGAAAAACAACCTTCTCCAGATGCACCAATTGAGAATCATGGGAATTGTAATCCAAAATATATGGAGTAAGCCTCAAGCAAACGTTTTCTGACGGGGAGCTCAGCTGCTTCCACGTCTATCTGAATCTGATTGAGTATAATGATTTTGCACACTTTATTCCCAATAGAGGCAGCTAGCAAACAAAGTGCAATCTTGGATCCATTTCAACCCCCGCACAATTCTGAATTTACAGTTAATGATATCTGGTTAACCATTATGAAAATCCCTGTAATTTAGTACAATTATTCACAGCTTCGTTTGCGGAGTTCATATCAAGGTCACATATCAGGAGCAGTTGCCAGCGCCCGCAGGAGCAACGTAACACGCAAGGCGCCCCCTGGACTTGCTGCAAGCGGCTGCGCCTTCTGGACGACCCCGCGCCCGCCAAGATGGCCGCCCATCCAGCCCTCTGGACTTTGTAGTTCTAAATGTGCGAATTTAAATCACGCGAATGCGCGTGGCTACAGCTTCCAGCCCTGGGGGAGGAACCACTTATTTATAAATAATTTAAATAAACGAAACATATTCCGGCAGCATAGGAGGCGAACCCCTCTCCGTTCCGTGAAGTAGCCGCCTCGCACAAAAACAACGAGAGGGGTCCCTCTGACTGCTACCTTATGCCCCGCCCAGCGACGGCGGCAAGCCCCGCCTGTTTCCCCTCACGGGGCTTAGCTCCGCCCCCTTCCCCTCTCCCCGCCTGCAACCTTGCTCTCTCTCTCTCTGTGGCTGAGCGTCCGGATCAGCCCCCGAGACTGGCCAGGGGAGCCAAGCTCGGGGCGAGAGTCGGTGCAGAAGAAGCCGAGCGAGGACAAAGGCGGGAGGGCGGCCGCGGCGGCTGCACTCCCTTCAAGCACCCTCGAGATGTTCTCGCGGAGGGGTCATGCGGATGTCAAGAAGTCTGCGCAGAAGGCGCTGGACCCGCGGAAAGAGCCGCTGACTCGTCTCAAGCACCTTCGGGCTTTGATGGGTGAGTGGCGTGGCGAGAGCACAGCTCCAAGCCCGGGAGGGGGAGGGGGAGGGGGCTTGAAAGACAGGTCGGGAGTAGGAGGCGGGCGTCTCAGGTGCGATCGTGTATCTCCCGCCTCCTGCACCAGCAGCTGGCAGTTACTCTGGTCTAGCTGACTGATGGTACTGTAGGGGTTACAGGAAGCGTTTTAAAGGTTCAGGAGCCTTAGCAATAGCAGCCAAGCAATTGTCGCGTGGAATTTGCTGCTGGTTCAAAAAAGCTCCATGCCTGAAGCTTTGCCTTAGAACCCACTTCAATGCGCCGCTTATGTTCCTTCTCTCGTTCCTCTCCTTGATTTTAGATTGTTGTCCAGCTTCTTGTAAAAAGCAAAACAAAACGCCGGCTCCAGAAGTTCTCTTGCAGCTTAAAAAACCCCTATATTTTAAAGTGCCAAAATTAGTCCTAAGTTGTAAGGTTAGATACAGCAAAATAGCCTGGAGGATTGGTGATGCATTTTTGTTTATGCAGTTCAAGCTGTGCAGATTACTAAGTTAGTGATAGCAATGTAAAATTTAAAAGCCATAGTATCATAGTACAGGATCCTCCATGATCTCAAACTTCAAACCAGAATATTAATTTCTTTTCTCTATCTTCTGATGACTGGATATTTACCAGTGCCATAATGGTGCAGGGAATCATTGGAGAATATAGGAAATTGTTTCCTGAAGTATTGTCTGAGGTTGTTAGTGATTCCCCATCCACACATTTTTAACAAATAAATAATTGGACAAATAAATAATTTGTATGTGGAAGTACCAGTTAATAATAATAATAATAATAATAATAATAATAATAATAATAATAATAATAATAATAATAATAATAATAATAATAATAATAATAATAATAATAATAAAGTTGGAAGGGACCTTGGAGGTCATCGAGTCCAATGCCCTGCTCAGGCAGGAACCCTACACCATTTCGGACAAATGGCTGTCCAGTCTCTTCTTAAAAACTTCCAGTGTTGGAGCATTCACCGCTTCTGGAGGCAGGTTGTTCCACTGGTTAATTGTTAATGGTTTCCAATATGTTAAAGCTGAACAAAATGTTTTTTGGCATTAGTGTTAATTTTATTTTGAGGATTTTCTCTCATTCATTGCAAACAAATGCTTCTAGTGACTAAAAGCAGTAAAAAAGCAGAATTTTTCAGCTGCACCTTATCTGCTTCTAATAATAAAACAATGTTCTTCCAGGAAGTTACATAATATACTGTTAAAGGGGAAGCAAAAATATTAATTTTGTGCAAGGAGATAACATTCCACCATGGGAGTTCTTCATCTCAACACTGAAGTGATAACTTTTATTTATAGCTTTACCTTTTAGTAGCAGCTTCTACAGATTGCTGAAGTTTATTTTTGTACATTTTAATTTTGACCTTTTAAAATATGCATTGTGAAAATCCTTTTAAATAGTAAACTAAAATCTTTTCAAGGAACAAGCCTCTCTGTCTCCTTGCTTCTGACTTCACTCATGAATTGGAAATGTCATTATCTTATGATGACCTCATTTCTATAAAATCTAGCATCTTGTTCATGTTTATTTAAAGTATTTAGACAGATTTATTACCATTCTACTCCATTAACAGCTTTGGAGAGAAATACTAATTAAACACTATTAAAAAATAATATATAAAGTAGAAATTATAGTAGTAGTAGTGTCAAAAGATCTGAAACAATAAATATATTTTGCTACCCCTTCTGAATTGTAAGAAATGAACTTGCTTTGACTCTAGTGGCAATTGATTTTATAACATGGGCCAAATATAGAAGGCCAAATTGCTTGTTGATGTCTTTTTGAAGCTTGTAAAACATATGGCTTAGCATTGGACAGAGGGCAATTAGGAGATGCTGCATCAAAAAATGCCTGGGGGATTACTGAAAGGACCAGGCCTGAGAGAATATCCCTCAGAACTCTCTGAAATCTACATGATCTACCCACCCCTAGGGTACACTGATCTAATCTAGTCATCATGCCTGCAGAGGGAGGCATGGACCATTCTAAACTTATCAGATATGTCAGCCCCTGACAAAAGACAACTTTTCTAATACTTTGCTATATAAACTACTGCTTTCCGTGTTGAAAACCAGATCAAATAAACTATCAACTTCTGCTAAAACAATATGCTAAAACAATCATAGTGAAATCCATGACAGGTCTTAAGAGTCTGAATTTCACTTGTCAGGAGAATCTTGGAATTAAATAGTCGATGAGTCCCAAGACCAAAAATCTTGGGGTCTCCACTAACCTCTTTATTGACTAAGGTGATAAGTGATAAGATGACAGATAGACCAACAGACCCCCTTTCTTCACTCACTATTAAATATATACCCTTGAAAGTTATAAAGTCCTGGAAATTTCCAGGAAAGGGAGTTTGCTGGAATCAAGGGGCATCAAATTAATAATGAGTGAATAAATGGTCTTATAATTGCTGAATTCTTAAAGATTTAAAAACAGTATTAACTCTATAAATCTGAAATCTGTCCATTTTTGGATTAATATTAATAATAATCTCTTCAAACTGATGTAAAAGGTGTGACTCATAAAAGCAACATTGTGCTGTTTTTAGAGATTCCCAAAATAATGAAGTATTATGAAGCAGAGATGTATACACTTTTATGAGTTAAGAGCTGCCCTATCCTTTTAGTAAAATGCTGGGATCTGTTCATTAAAATGTAAATTGTACATTTTAGCAAGTAGATGTTGTATGTTACTGGATTTTATTTCCTGAGAGAGTTTTCATCATATAATGGTTAAGGTGTTGGACTATGAGTGAGGTGATTCAGGTTCTAGTTTTCCCTGAGGTTCATCCCTAATCAGTATCGTATTCTGGATGAGAAAGAAACTCTTTGTCATATAATATATAGAGATAGATTCACCCTATGAGCTAGGTGAGTGCAGTGCAAAAACAAGCAGCCACTGGAGCCAGATGAGATAAATGCTAAGAACAACAACTGTGCAGTTTTAGCCTCTACTAAAAGTGGCTGGACTTGTAGCTGAACTGTAATTACTGTTTATTATCTGCTGACTAAGATGTCAGAGGGGCATGCAAAATATTTCAACCTCTGTTTTTAGTTGCAAACAGGTACTTTGACTTTGAAATGGGCTGTTTGAAGCTCCCAGCATTTTATTCAAAGTCTAAAGATCTGAGGTATTTGAGCATAAAACATTTAGAATTCAAATCTTAATCTTTACTCCTGTCATATAACCTAGTGATTAATATATACCCATATTTCCTTCTAATCCTGAATATTGGAAAACACGTTTGCCTGAAAATAAGATGGTGGTTGCTATTAGTACTGTTATTTTAAACTTGTACTAAAAGTGGCATCTGTACCAATTCATTGTATGTTAGTGAGAAAGAAGCTGTGGGTAAATTCTACCTCGATAAAGGCAATTATTATGCAGTATTATATTTCAGTTATTGGTGTAGCTTTACCTACCGTTGAGGAAACACATTCAGAAAATAATGAACCAATCTGAAAAAGAAATCTTAGAGAGATTAAGTACTGTAAAAGTTTGAGTAGTAAAAGAATTGGAAATAATAGTTTCCCAAAAAAGATTTTGATTGTCCTTCCTTTTGAGTTATCATAAAAATTATTATTTGTCTGATAACACATTCATATTTTTGAAAAAGAAAGTCTAGTAAATAATTTACAAGAGTTTAACTGTATCCTAAATTATTTTAATCTGATGGTAAAACTGCATGTTTATGATTAGAATGTTTTCTCCCTCCATTAAAACCTCAGATTTTCTTTTTTTTAAAAAAGAGAATTTCAAAAATTATCTCTGTTTCTAAAGCTAATAATCTTTCTTAACACCTTTTCAGTTTCTTTTCCACTTGCCTCAGATTCTCAGTTTATATAACTAAAAGTATGCTATTCAGGCTGTATACTCATAATTCAAAACAAACAAAAATATTACAATTTAAATCCTAAATAATGCCAAGTTATAGCAAATGCTTTTTACCTCTCCTTGATAAGCTATGAAGAGGAGAATTATGGAAAAAGTAGTAAAATATCTATGATATTTTTTACACAGATAAATAAATTTCAATAGCCAGAATAAATTTTATCAGGAATACCACTGTCATTAATGGAATTAACTACAGAGATTGATACTTATATGCTGGGTTTTGGGGACACTTGGAAATCAAAAAGGAATGCATTCATGTATATTTTCCTTTTTGTGAACTATTTTTAACTTTGGGCCTGATTTCTCTGGTTTTTATTTTCCTGTTAGAATTTCTTTAATTATGGATAACAATCATATGGTAGAGCTAACATATTCACAATGCTTAGAAATACATTCTGCAGTATTAGTTGAGGCTTATGCTCTACCATATTTAAAGCTGCATATTTAGAATAATTTTAGTCCTGTTGTGTCAGTGTATAGAATAGATCTTGATAAACACATCTTTTGTAATATTTCTGCAAATATCAGGAAAGTTGAATTCTCCTTTTATTCAGCTCTTTTTTTAGTGTATTATGATAGGCCCAATAAGTAATCTTGAGGATCACATTATAAAATTATGGTTGCATGACTGTGTGCATGTGTATGCACGTATGTATGGGTATGCATGTATATGTGCATGAGTGGAAAGAGAGAGAGAGAGAGAGAGAGAGAGAGAGGTGTGTGTGTGTGTGTGTGTTGTAATATTTGATATCTGAGAGGATCAGCAACTCATGTGAGATTTTGGTATTCTCATCCAAATTTTTTGTATGTTTTCACCCGAACTTTATGAGACTGGTTGGCTGTCTTTATTCCATTCATTTTTAGTTACTGTAAAATGAGAGGAAGTGCTATCTGTACTTCCTTTTTTGTTAGCAGTCATAAATTATTCAGACAAATGGAATCATGTAAAAATGCAGAATCTTACTAGCAAGGTCAAAATGAACTTCCTTTCCTTTCAGTGTTACTTCTGCCTTGATATACTTTCATGTCCTTAAGGGGGTCTCCATTACAAAGATTGATTAATAAAATGTGCATTTTGCTTTTATGGAACACTGTTCCTATAATTTGCAGCTATTTCCTATTCATTCTGCTTGCTCTTAAATTATGTCTATGTTAATAAAAGACCTGAATTGTTACTAATCACAACTCTTGATTGCATCCTCCAGCAGATCTAAGTGTTTTATAAAAAAGTACACAATTTGTTAACAAATTGCAAAGTTTGATATGATAGAAGGGGAAGATATACATGACTAGATATTTATTTATATTAAAAATTTAAAACCACACAATATCCAAAGTTATTTTACCTCTTTTAACAGCAGTTTCTGACCATTCAGAGGATTTTTGTGCTGATTTACTTTGCACAGACAAGATATTTTAGGTAATGTAGAATGTTGCAAGGCTTTGTTTTGAGACAAGGGATCCAGAGTTGAAAAAGAAGTGAAAAATAAGGCTGAATACTGAATATACTTCTAAGTTCTGCTTGTAGTTTTTTTTCCTACTTGTTGTCAAAGGATTCAATAAATTGGAATTAAAATTGGAATCATGGCTTGTGAAAGCAGAAAGCTAGTTCAGGGAAGAGGTGAGACCAAAATTATCCCTGCAAGTAACTGTGAAAGACAGATCAGGCATGACAATGCTGTCTTGAGCTACACTGAGTGCCTGAGTTTCTTCCTAAAGTGTCCTGTTCTGGCAGCTAGTTCAGCTGATTTAAAAACAGAAAGAGAGGCATTGATTTTCTTTTAACTCTTCTGTTAAGGTCATGGTCAGCTTGATCTCTTCTAAACTGAGACTCAGAGAGTGGTCACTTTGGCATGGTTCCAGGAGTGTTTTCATCCCAGTTGCTTGGGGTAGGAACTGTAACTTTAATAAAGAGTGAGTTTACTTTTTCCCTTATTTCTGCTGAAAGAAATGTGTGGAAAAGCATAAAAGCTGCAACTATAACAGTTTGAAATTCGAAGAAACTGTACATATTAGTAGAGATACATCAGGCGTGACTCATTTATAACATCTCAGATCACTGAATAAGCTGCATCCATTGAAAATTTCATTGAATGCCTCATTCACCGGACCATTACTGTGCTGAAATACCAAAGCAAACTGTGAATACATGGAACTAACTTATAAAGCAATATAAAAGTGAATTAAATCCATCATAAAATTAAATTTAAGATACCTTATTTTTAATTGTGATCCCAAATTTTGTAGCATGAGCAGAAATTTCAACTATTTTAAACTTTTATCTTAAAATGGAATTTACTTATAAATATAGAAATAACTAGACAATTCCAAACTTCCAGATAATCTGAATACTGTCCTTTAATGCTAGTGTTTGGGTCATATAGTTGTGTTTCCAGTATTTTCTTCCTATTACATTATTTTGTTTATGCATTTTAATAATAATTTATGTATTATATCTTTCACATACAGTAACTTTTTGTTTTAATCTTTCTTGTATAGATGCTGTAGATGGAAGTGAACTCAAACAGTTCTTTGAGATCAACTATTCTCAAATGTATCTTATCTTCTATGAAAGTTTTGTAACACTGGAAACCAGTCTGAAACAAAAAGGTAACTACTGTGTGTTGTCTTTTAAGATGCTTAATACTATCTTATTTTCTGTAATATATAAAACTCTGTATATTTCAAATATCTTTAGTAATTAATCAGATCATTAGAAATTAGGAAAGTCTATCTAACCTTTCATGTATAGTCACGGCCATGGTTTTCCCAGTTGCAATGTATGGCTGTAAAAGTTGGACCATAAGAAAGGCCGAGCGCAAAAGAATTA
>NW_015386289.1:1545308-1614814 GCF_001527695.2 Protobothrops mucrosquamatus
TCCTGCGAGTCCCCTGGACTGCAAGGCGATCAAACCGGTCAGTCCTAGAGGAGATCAACCCTGACTGCTCTTTAGAAGGCCAGATCCTGAAGTTGAAACTCAAGTACTTTGGCCACCTAATGAGAAGGAAGGACTCACTGGAGAAGAGCCTAATGCTGGGAAAGATTGAGGGCAATAGAAGAAGGGGACGACAGAGAATAAGGTGGCTGGATGGAGTCACTGAAGCAGTAGATGTGAGCTTAAATGGACTCCAGAAGATGGTAGAGGACAGGAAGGCCTGGAGGAATATTGTCCATGGGGTTGCGATGGGTCGGACACGACTTCGCAACTAACAACAACAATCTAACCTTTCAAAAAATTGTCTTTGAGATTGTTTGCAAGTGGTTTAACTATTTATTAAATTTCTATCCTGCCTTTCCATACAAGGGAGCTTACAGCAATAAAAATGCATTAGCAATTTTTAACACAATATAAATTATGAAAAATTAAACATCAATATTATTACAATAAATTTTAACAATTTAACAATTCAAAGTTTAAGTGAAATTTCTACCATTTTTCTAAGTACTGGTAGAGTAGAGCCATACACATCTCTCTGATGAATGCATTCTGTTATCTGGGTTCCATGCAAGTGAAGACCTTGTCTAGATTATTAAACTTCTGGAAGTAGGAAAACCTTCAAAATAGCCTCTCCTGCTGATTCGAGTAATAAGCATGTACGTAGAAGTTTAATATGCTCAATTAGTCTAGTTTAAGGAAGGCTTGGTTTTTTTTAATATAGTAAGGAGTTACTGTGTACAACCTGTTTCAGCATGAGCATATGGCGATTAACCATATTGTTTTAAGTGTTGGGCACCGTTTTGGGGCAAGCTAAGTCTATAAATATATATTCAATTTGAACTTTAGTGGAACTAGATAATGATTATATTAATAATCATTATCTTATTAATTGCTGGACACAGTTTTTGAAGTATACCGTCAAACCTGTCTTGGAAATAAGTGATGATCTTAGACATACAGTATTTTGTGTTTAAATCATGATCTGGGCTGAGTTGGGTTTTTTTTTTCTTCATTAAAACAAACTAAAATAATATATAAATATCATAATTAAATTAATAGAGAATAGCATTTATGGAATGAAAGTTTCTACATCAAAGCTCGAACAGTGTATCAGTGTCAGTATTCCTGAGATAAAACTACATAGGTTGCATGATACTTCCAGTGTCTGAAATACCCATCTGTTGCTTTCTTTTACAATTTTCTTCATTTTCCAGAAATTTGTAGATTTATAACTGTATAACCACCATTGCTGACTCTAATTTCATATCAAATTCTAGGCAACAAGAATATAGGATGTTAATTTTATCCTTGAAGCTTTTTCTCTGTTCTTTCACTGGGTATGACTAAATGCTTTATATTGGAGATTTTCTACTATATATTTACTTCACTAATATCTTAGCTAAATTAAAGTGTTTAATCCTTTAGACCTTAATTTAATCCTTTCTCACATTTAAAACTGCCGAAGAAAGTAGAAACTAGGAAATATCCTTTTTAAGATTAGTCATCTGAAAAGAATGAAAGCATAAATATAATAAGTAATTTAAAGGAGTTTAAAATTGAAAAACTGGCAAAGATTATCTAAACATGTATGACAAATTATTAAAAGAAAACAAAGTGTTGCAGAGGAAAATCTGAATGAATTATTAAAAACAAAACAAAAAGTACAAATATAAGTTGCTATCAGTCACCATGGCTAATTTTTTAAAAAAGAGTGGAACTTGTTGACTATTGTACCATAAGCTTCCTGAACATATAATTAAGTTGCCATGATCCTCTTATAGACACTGGTTAGCCCTTGCTCAAAATTGTGTTGGTATGGATTTTCTAAACAATTATCAGAAGATTATGGTGATTGCCCCAAACTCCAAAATGAATAATTAGAACATCCAGGCCATCATCAGTCTGGAAGTGAAGCCTATTGATCAAAGTGTGGACCTGTACTTCTTTTGTCCATGAGTTATGAGCAAGCTAAAGTAGTATTTAAACTACAAATCTTGGATGTAGAGTGACAAAATGAGTTGAATATAGTCTTTAAGATGTTAGGAACCTTACTCTGAATTGGAGACCAAGCTAACGTTATCTCATCACCCTGGATTTGCAAGACTGAATGGTTATAGATTTGGGGCCCTCCAGTTCAGAAACTAGGCCATCTTTGGTACTGGACAGGGTTGCATTGCCCCAAACAGACCCAGAATCCTCCTAGACTCATGACTCCTGCTCAACGAATAGGTGGCAGTTGTGGCAAGGAGGCCTTTGTCCAGTTCTGTTTTGTGCACCAATTGCATCTGTTCCTGGATTGGGAAGTTCTGCTCATGGTCACTCATGCCTTGATGACCACCTGGATGACCTCCCGGATGCACTACTGTAATGGAGTTTACATGAGGCTCTTCTTGAAGAATATTTGGAAGCTTCAGCTTATGCAGTATGCAGTGGGATGTGCAGCTATATGTACCCCTGGAAGGGCACATGTTATATACCTCTATTCCATGAGCTGTATGGGTTTCCGCTTTGCTTCCAGGTCCAATTTAGAGTGCTGTTTTTTATCTTTAAAACTCTTCATGGCATCTCTGAAGTGTTTCTCTGTCCTATATCACCTCCTAAAGAATCAAGAGAAGTTTAAGAAAAAAATGTTTATCTGCTTCTTTTACTTTAATCTCAGTGAATGTGACCGCCCCCCCCCCCGTTTTACTGCTAAAGTGCAAAAAACATTTCCTTATTTCAAGTAAATGCAGTACTTCTGTGGAATTATATCATCATTGATATTATTTTTATGCATAATGAGAAGGAATGTTCTTTTTCTCTGCCCTTCAGGAAATAAATCTCAAAGGGAAGAGTTGGATTCCGTTCTTTTTCTTTTTGAAGTAAGTTACCCATTTTCAACAAATACTGAGCGTTATAGTTATATGGTTCTTTATAAACACATTATATTTTCTTACAAGGACAATGGTATGATCCTAGGTATCGGAGGTGGGGGTCCCTCCCTTTTAATTGTTTAAATAAATGATAAAAATATGGCAATGTAATTAGACCAGCCTGTTGTTAGACAATATGTGGAATGCAATTTTGCAATTAAAAGAAAGAGGGAGAACAAAGACAAAAGTTTGGAAGCAGACAACTTACCATTTCAAGAACATAGATTTCCATTTTGCAGATTCTAGTCAGAACATTTATGAAACTATCAACCAGCTGTGTGAGCAGTTCTAGATACCTATTAAAGTAGATACCTAGATGGTCAAAATATGAGGCAACGACATAATAATTGCATGATCAAATGGAAGAAGTTTAAGTAGAAATTCTTGCCTCTAATTAACAAGGACAAGGCTGATTGATTCATTAATGAGAAGTTGTGTCTGAATCTGACCAAGAAAATATATCTGATAAATTAGTCACTTGGCTGCCTTTGTGAAATGTTGCTAACACACAAATACTTTGATAAATGTGAACAATAAATATTTGCTCATTTTTTTAAAAAAAATAGGAATATTGTTGTATTTTCTTAGGAATCAGGTTAACATTGAGACTTGAAACAATAAATCAGAGCATCTGAATGCCAGCAGTCTTACCTATGTTATCTAAAGCTTCAGATTTTGATCAAGTTTTGGGTTCCACTGATTTGTAAACAGATTGGTAGAGTGATTTATATGTTTAATTATAATAAAATTAATTGGCTCTGTTTAGAATATTATGTGATTCTAACTTTGTGGTTTGTGAATAATAATTTAGAGGTCTAAACTAAGTATGAACCCAGTTTTGGCTTATTTAATAAATAATCCATTATGAAACTCTCATGGACTATAATGTGTGAATCTAGTCAGTGACTCTGTACAACTAGTTGTCAATGATACTTGATTTCTAAGTTTAAACTGCCTTTGCAGTTGAGGATTCTGTAGCTCTTTACTTCAGAATAATACCTGTTGAATTCTGTGGTTTCAGTTTTGAGTACATTGGATTATACTCTGCACTATGCAAATTAGACTAAATCATTAGATCTAAAAAGCTGCTTTATGTAAATTTAAAACAATGTATTTTCTTAACTTCTCCAGAGGATACTACAATTATTTCCTGAGAGAATTTTCTGTCGATGGCATTTTCGTAGCATAGGTAAGTATACTTCAGGTTTGGATTTAGGCTATTTATTTTAAGTCCAGATTGATATGTTTCCCCATTTTACCTTGTAGTGTAGTTAAGGTAAAAAGATGCTGTCCCTTAATGGGAAACAACAAATTGGATTGACATGTGATATTTTACGCTTTGCACTACAATGGTTGCATATTAGATTGCTTTTTCATATGTTAAAATGTCAAATGGAAGATATTAAGGTAACCTTTATAATCTCTTATAATCTCTTTAATTTGGTATTTGAACAATTGTTTGCTATAGTAAAGAAACCAATGGTAGTTCAGATATAATTGCATCTGAATTGTTAAACTGTTACGTGATGAAAACATGCATCATCTATAACAAAATGTATTGGTTTTAATCAACAGTTTGGAAATGTATTTATTGTTGAAATGGTTGCCCAGTTAACTGGAATGAATTCTGTTAGGTCCCAATAGGTTCTAACACCTGTATGGAAAATCCTACAAGCTATCTTTTTAAAATCACAAATTAAAATAAATGTGAATAATAAATTTATGAGAACACATAATTAAATGAGCGCCTCAAGATCAGTGTGTTTTCTTAGAGGTGGCTATTTAACTTACTTAAAGTATTTATTTGTTTAGTTCAATTTATATAGCCACCAACAATAAACTGTATCACAGGCTCACTTAACCTCCCAATCTTTACACTTGGAAGAACAGCCAAAAGGCAGCAGGAGTGCAATCAATCTATCCTTGGGAGAGTAGTGTTCCAAATGGCAAGTGCAATGACAGAAAAGGTATACTTCTTGGGTCCCACTAACTAGATGACACTTTTTAATAGATGCGACCTCAAACTGGGTAGAGACCATCAGAGAAAGATAGTGCCCCAGATATCCTGGCTCTATAGCATACAGGCCTTCATACAAGTGGGGACCAGCATGTTACATTGAATGAAAGTTATTTTAAACAGATTGATAAAATATTAAAACCTTTTTATAGCAAGGACAACCATCAGATTTTTTTAAAAAAAACCTCTATTGTTTATCTTACAAAGATAGGAAATGTAATGTTAGCCATTATTCTATTGTGTTTCCTGCATTAAGGGCTACACAACATATTTGGAAAGTATTTAACGAACGAAGTAAAATTTTGAGCCATATGCATGTGAACATTTTTTATTCTATAGTAGTCACAGTAGTATATAATAATTTGTGGCCACTAAAAGCATTACTATTTTAGTTCTTCTTGAATTTACATTTATTTTTATCAGCCATGACTAATGGTAGCTAATCTTTAATTTGAAAATTTCCTAATCCATTTTTATTTATTTTAGGGTCAATTTTGAAGAAACTTTTGCACACTGGAAACTGCCTTAAGGTATTTTAGTGCTTGCTTTAAATCCTGCATTTTTCTAAGCACATATTTATAACATTTAGTTTATTAGAAGAAAATGATTTGTTAGATACAAGACAACGTGTGATATGCTATTTTGAGATGTTTCAATGCTTTTTGGTCCTAGTTATATTTTTTTGTGGCAGCAATCTCCACATGGGGGGAGGAGGATCAAAAACATTGCAAGATGGCAGTCGCAGCAGTGTGATTTGAACACATGTACCCCATTTGTGTGTGTACGCTGCCCCAGATAAAACTCCAGATGTGACCCTATTTGCAAGCTTGGGTCACAAGGATTAGCCGGGAGTGGAGTAGCTTGCTTCTCAGAGTCGTAGGTGGTCCATTGCTAGAGGTTTTCAAGAAACAATTGGATAACCATTTGCCTGGGATGGCATAAGGATTTCTGTCTTGGGCAGTAGGTTGCACTAAAAGATCTCTGTTAGATAAAGACACTTGGCTTCACTCAGAGTTGGATTCTGATTGGATAGGTTCTTTGCAGGAAGAGATGGTTTGACCTGCCTTGAAGCAGAGAGTGGTTTGCCACCTTCTCAGGAGGCTAGTCTTGGACAGTATTGTGCTCAATTTCCAGCTTTCTCCGTTTAGAAAAGGTTGTTGAGAGGGTGATAGGCACTCAGCTTCAGAGAGCCTTTGATGAAGCAAATTATCTGGACTCCTTTCAGTCAATTTCAGGTTGGGCTATAGTACTGAGACAGCATTAGTTGCCCTCGTGAATAATCTCTGGAGACCGTCCTGTTCTCCTAGATCACTTGGTGGTTTTTAGTATCATCAACCATAGTATCCTTCAGAATGGCTTTAAGATTTAAGAGTTGAGGACACTGTTTTGTGGTTGTTCATCTCCTTCCTAAGTGGTCAGTTCCTATCGGTGTTTTTGGAGAGTGGGTAGAGGTTTTAACTTTTGCCCTCGTAGTGGCTTCTTTTAAATTTCTACATGAAACCACTGGGAGAGGTTATTTGACAGCACAGGTTGCAGTATTTCAGAGTGTTGATAATATATACTGGTCTCCTCGCTGGTCAGGTAATGCCATTCATGTCTGTGCAAAGAGGTTGTAAGTGTCTGGATGGGGAGGACCTGGCTTCAACAAAGTTGCTTTGGGTTCTTCAGCCTCCTGGATCTGGTTAGGTGTCATTTATGATTCTTCAGAGGATAACACTCCCCTGGCTAGAGCTGGTTTGCAATTTGAGAATCTTCCTGGATTTGCAACTTCTGCTCAAGGAGCAGATGGCAGCCATGGCTTGGGAGGTCTTTACACAAAATCATCTTGTACGTCAATTGTGCCATTCCCAGATTGGGAACCCCTGCTCACCATCACACATGCCTTGATCACTACCCAGTTAGATTACTGCAATACATAGAGCTGACCTGGCAGACCATCCGGAAACTGCAACTTTTCAAGAATGCAGCAGCAGTTTGCCCATATTACATCACTGCTGTACTAGCTGTATTGGCTCTCAGTTTCTTTCTAGATATTATTCATACTGCTTATCATTTTTAAACCCTAACAAAGGTTTAATTGCAGGATTGCCTTTCCCTGGGGGTATCTGCCTATTCCATTAAATCATGGAGACATGCACTTTCCAGGAAAACTTTCCTTAAGGAAATTGTCATCTGGTGGGACCTAGGAAAATTGCCTTCTCCATAGTTGCCCTGCCCTGTGGAATACCCTCCCTTCTGATATCTGGCAGGCTCATACCCTTGGGTGGAACAGTGGCTCAGTGGTTAAGACACTGGGTTTATTGGCTGGAAAATCAGTAGCCAGGGTTTTAGACCCAAACTCTACGCAATGGAGGGAGCTCCCAGTCCTCGCCCCAGTTACTGCCAACTTAGCAGTTCAAAAGCATACAAGTGCAAGTAGATAAATAGGTACCACTTTAGTGGAAGGTAATAGTGCTTCCTGACATCATGCTGGCCACATGACTGTAGAAATGTCTTTGAACAGCAATGGCTCAGTGGCCTTGAAACGGAGATGAACATCACTCCTTATAGTCGGCAATGACTAGCAGAGTAAAATCCGCAGGGACTCCTTTGCCTTACTTTTTTTACCTGACTCTTCTCCCAAGCATTGAGGAAAGGCGAGGCTAGAGGTCAGGAAATGTGAATGTCTGTGTGGGGGACTCAATTTTGGAGTGCCAGAATTGTTTGGATGTTGATTGCATGAATCTTGTATATTTTGTTCTCTCTTTGTGACCCTTCAAGAATTGTTGCATATAAGATGGACACGGATGGATGGATGGATGGATGGATAGATAGATAGATAGATAGATAGATAGATAGATAGATAGATAGATAGATAGATAGATAGATAGATAGATAGATAGATAGATCCCGTCTTGCTCCTACAGAGTCATGGCCCCAAACTTTATGGTTGCTGATTACCAAGGATTTTTGTGCATTTCTGATAAAGATGAATATACAGTGATTTGCAGTTTGTTCTTTTCTGTATGCTGATAAAATCTACATCTGAATTGTTTGTTTAAAGGGAATTAGTAAGCAGTAACATTAGTCAAATCATATTTGGGGAGATAGTATGCTTTGTAAATATAAAAAACAGACTTCCCCTTCAGTTTCACCCATTAAAATGCCTCACTCATATGGGGTCAAAAAAACCCCACCCCTTTATTTCTCTTCCTGAAAGTTAGGTTGGATCAGAAGAGGCATTTAGAAGAGGCAATTGACTGATAGTTCAGTTAAATATCAGTTGGCAATATTCAGCAAAGAAATATAACCTGTGAACTTCCTGGTGGAATTGATCCAAGAGAAGAAGCTAATTTTGAGCTCCTTATTGTAATGCAATCCATACAAATATGTGTTAAGTTGATATACTTGAAATAAAATTTGGTTCGGTGCAGAAGGAAACTAAAGAGCTTAAATCTTGTGAGAAAAAAAATCACGGCACCAGAAACAAAAAGACATAACATTTGGAAAGAAATTGGCAACCTGTTAAGAGCAGATTCAAAACTACCTCTGCAGAATATCCTTATATGTGTAGAGAAGGAGCAACCTCTAGTGGCTCTTGTAGAGAAATGTTTACTAGAGTAAAAGCTGAAAGATTAAGCTGCACTTGATACAGCCTGGAATCCAAGTAAGATTCCAATGTTATTCTAAACTAAATCCAGGACTTTATTTTCCTATAGCCGTTGTTTGTTATATTATTTATTACCTTTATTTTCATCTTCACTTGATATAATCTCTGTAGTTTTCTTTTTTGAATTTTTAGTTTTGAAATAGTAATTTTATGAATACAGTTAGTTTTTATAATTATAGTTGTAGGAATCAGGTTGGGTATTTCCGATATAAAATTATACTATTTAAACTTTATACTATGTCACTTTGGATATAGTATCATGGAATGTTAAAGATCTGAGACATATAGCCAATAGGAGGACTGTTTAAAATATACATAAACTAGATATTTTAAAGTTTGAGATAGCTTTTCTGCAAGAAATTCATATTTTTCCTGAGAAAGAAATATTTACTTGCTAAGATGAATTAACCATGGATTAATGGTTTGAAAATAGACAGAATTATTATAGTAATTAAAATTCTTTAGATTTTATAAGAGGGGAAAAAATTCAGACACTGAAAGTGACTGAATAATTTGAAACGCTGGTAGTCAGATGATTCTCATGAATTTATGGTCCAGTTAGAGATAAACCTATTCTATATGGTTGTTTAATTTAAGGAATTTAATTTGGTCTATATAAGGAGATGCAGACTCAAAAGAAGATACTTGTAAAAATCTATCCTAGCAAATGTTCACGTTTGGATTTATTATTATTTTCTTGATCCATAGGTCAAGAATTGTTCTATATCTGAGGATGGTTATACTATTTATGGTTTTTGGTAACAAATGTTAATCTTGTATAAACTGGCACTTTTATATGTTACTATTAAAGGATCCACAATATCCAAAATATTTTGCAATTTATTTTTTCAAATAAATACATTGGTAAACAAAAGAAAGATTTGGGATGTACTTAAATTTTAAATACAGCATATAGGTATCTTATATACATATGCTGTATACAAGAAGAAAAATAATCATATCACATTAGGAAAGTAAAGAAATCATTATTGTTGACACAGTTGATGGCACCAAATAATATAAGAATTGTATAGAGCTTTTAAATCTGCTAAACTGACACAATAATTAGCCTTCTTATAATAGAATTTCCATTAAGATCTGTTAAGCAGGCATAATTCTGAAGTCTAATTGTAATGTTTTCATCATTTTTGTTTTAAAATTTGATTGTTTCTAATACATGTTTTGTGAATATTTTTATACTGGTTTTTAAAATATGCCTTCTTTTCAGATAAGATGTGAAGGAATACGATTATTTCTTCTTTGGCTGCAAGCTCTCCAGACTAATTGTGCAGAAGAGCAGCTGTTAATTTTTGCTTGTCTTGTGCCTGGTTTTCCTGCAGTAATATCTTCAAAAGGTCCATGTACACTGGATACCCTCATCAGCCCTCCTTCTAGTCTTCCTAATGGTTAGTTTTATAATCTTCTGATTTTTTTCTTAGGTTTCTAGATAGTGAAAGTTAGTTGCTACGCTAATGAAATATTTGTCAATTGACACGAATTGCAGTCTTGAATAACAGTTGTAATAAATGCTTCTATAGAAAAAAAATAAGCAATAATTAAAAAAATATTTTAATTATTCATTTAGGAAATCTGTGTTCCTCTCATTTCCTTAAAATAAACATTTTTGTTCTTTTCATTTTGTGGGTTATTTTATTAGGCCTTGATGTAATGTTTGCAACAAGCTATGTGGGCAGAATTACCATCTGTATCTTCTATAGTGTTGATTACAGTATTGATAGTATAGTATTACAATATTAATACCTAGTTGGTCAATTGTGCAATGTTTTTGAAAGGAAAATATCACTGTCCAGGATGTGTGATACACTTTTGATTGTGTGTTTCTGATTTTAGCTGAGAGCAATAAGTGACTGTATTTTCTGGTCTTTCTACCTGTCCAGTTTGGTTCAGCAGGTTGGGCATGTTACAGGTCTTGTCAGCCAAGGAATGTGAATTGCATAGCAAGCACATATATTTATTTTGTATTGTTTTAATTTTTTTAAATTATTTGTATGCTTTTATGATGCAGATCGCTCAGAGTCACTTGCTGAGATGGGTAACTACAGAAATCAAATAAATAAATAAGCAAGCAAGCAAGCACTGCTCTGTTCTTTGTGTCTTATAGAAGATTATTCTTGGGAACTCTCTTACTTTTTTGTATTTCGCTGAGTGGTTATTGTAGTTTGAGAAATGCCTGAATTAAACACTTGAGATACTAAGCTTGCCAACCAGCTTGCCAACCAGTTATGGCATGACAAAAGACAGTGTGTAGAACATATAAAGGTACATCATCCAATGAGTGTAAATTGGTATTTCTTTGTGTCCTTGCCAATGCGTTATGCCAGTATGGGTGGACTAGCTCAGAAAAGCAGGTGGAAAAGCAATAGCTTTTTTCACAGTTTTTCAGAGTATTTATTTTTAAGTTGAAGTGGGATACTTTATGCATTTATTCTATGCAGTTTCTTTGTAGGCTGTTTGCTGGACAATTGAAGCTGCTGTGCTATTTGTTCCTCATTCCTAATGCCTTAAAAGAGTTGAACAGGGAATGCATTTATTGTAGTGAAATCCTTGAAGGTGTCTGGCTGAAACTTGGCAGGAATTACTGTCCTGTAATTTTCCATTCCATTATTATGCCCAAAAATGAAGCAGCTGCAGTCATTAAAAGGATGTTTCTCCATTATATTCTATGGTCCAAGCTTTCAATTGAAACTCAGAATTGCTTAAATTGAATTATTTGCCTTTCAATCTTAAAGTAGAAAATTCAGTCATGCCACCTGCTAAAGTTTAGATTGGACCAGAGCTTGTTAACACAGGTTTGTTACATACATAATTCTTTGATAGATGAAATGTTACTTTAAAGATTAAAAGGGATCTTGTTTTCAATATAATTAGAAAAATTAGTTCTTGATGTATAGCATAATTGAATCTTTGACTTAACTGTTTATGGTGGCACATTAGTGATGTAGATTTTCCCAAATCAGGATGAAAGTCATGATGAAGAAGAAAGCACAGAGAGGGTTAAGAAGGCAAGTCTGTTAATGCAAAGGGAACCTGTGAATTTTGGCAGAATATTTCTTTTAATTGGAGTTGTACAAATATCTAAAAGTTCTGGATTTAGTCAACAAAGTTTTAAAGAGTTTAGTATTAGTTCTTATTGCAAGAGGGTGTGTATGTATGTATGTACAGTATATGTAATGTATGTATGTATGTATAGTTCATTGGGACTTAGGGAAAGATCATTGTGTCAAACATGGTTTCAGCTCATTATACCAGTAAAATTGTACTATTGCATTATATATGTCCTTAAAATGTGCCACAATTAATAGATAATTTTGAAATTATCTTTCTCCTTTGAAAACCCAGAACAGTATAATTGTTCACAGTGCACTCTTCTCTCTTTCATTGTGAGGGGAGTTGCTAGGTATTGCTTGTTAAGAAGAGCCATGTGTGAGAGTAAGGTCCCTTGCTTCATCATGCTTACCATTTTTTATCTTTATGCTTTATGTTTTATTGATATGATTGTAATTTCTTTGTTGTGAGCCACCAGAGTTATTTAGAGTTGGTGGCATACAAGTTTATAAAATGTTGTTGTTGTTATTGGTCGCACAGTCAGCCAGGTGTTTGGACTGGCTTTGGCATTTTTATCAAATCCGTCCCAAATGACCTGGGATAGGCAGATGTTGTTTGACGATGTTAAAAGCCACAGGAGGTATGCTGTTCCAAGTAAAGCTGCCATTTGCTATTGACTGATTATGCTTTTGGTAGTAGTAGTAGTAAATACAACAACAACAACAACAACAACAACAATAATAATAATAATAAATCCACTGATTAATTGTTCTCACTGTCAGGAAATTTCTCCTTAGTTCTAGGTTGCTTCTCTCTTTGGTTAGTTTCCATCCGTTGCTTGTTGTCTTGCCTTCAGATGCTTTGGAGAATTGCTTGACTCCCTCTTCTTTGTGGCAACCCCTGAGATATTGGAATACTGCGATTATGTCACCCCTAGTCATTCTCTTCATTAAACTAGACATATCCAATCCCAGCGACCATTCCTTATATGTTTTAGCTTCCAGTCCCCTAATCATCTTTGTTGCTCTTCTCTGTACTCTTTCTAGAGTCTCAACATCTTTTTTACATCGTGGTGACCAAAACTGGATGCAGTATTCAAGTGTGGCCTTACCAAGGAATTGTAAAGTGGTATTAACACTTCACATGATCTTGATTCTATCCCTCTGTTAATGCAGCCTAGCACTGTATTGGCTTTTTTGGCAGCTGCAGCACACTGCTGGCTCATATTTAAGTGATTGTCCACTAGGATTCCGAGATCCCTCTCACAGTTACTACTATTGAGCAAGATACCATCTATACTATACCTATGCATTTGGTTTTTCTTGCCTAAGTGTAGAACCTTACTTTTTTCACCATTGAATTTCATTTTGTTAGATAGCGCCCAATGTTCAAGTCTGTCAAGATCCTTCTGTATCTTGAGCCTATTTTCTGGAGTGTTGGCTATTCCTGCCAGCTTGGTGTCGTCTGCAAATTTGATGAGTTCCCCATCTATCCCCTCATCCAAATTATTGATGTTGAAGAGCACTAGGCCCAGAACAGAGCCTGGGGCACCCCACTACACATTTCCCTCCATGTAGATGCAGTTCCATTGAGGACCACACGCTGAGTATGGCCTGTCAGCCAGCTACAAATCCATCTGGTGGTGATGCTATCCAACCCACATTTTTCTATCTTATCAAGTAGTGGGCTATGATCTATTTTATCAAATGCCTTACTGAAGTCCAAGTAAATTATATCCACAGCATTCCTCAGGTCCACTAATTTTGTCACTTGGTCAAAGACTATAATAAGATTTGTCTGGCATGATCTATGTCAACACTGCTAACATCGGATGTTTTTGCATTGACAACAGAGGGAAATGTAGCCATCTTTTACCTTTTGCTTTTAGATGATGCTGGGAGGGGGGATGTGAACCAGAGTCCAGCTAGACATAACAACACTAAACCTAGCGTGAGAAACAAGGTTATTGTAACCAGAGCTGATAAGGAATTGGCGGGCTGGAGAACTGGAGAGGAAGCCCGCGCTTCAAGCTAATTGGGGAATGTGATTTATGACTGTTAATTGGAGGAGGGAATTATATTTTGATGCTATGTGCTCAGGGGAGGGGAATTCAGTTTTTGGCTTCAATTATGCAGTGCCGATGTTATGCTACTCAAAGTAAAGATTCTTTAAGGTAAACAATGCCTTGAAGCTCTTTTGAAGAGTTTCATCTGTCGGAACCATGACAATCTGTTTTTCACAAACCCATGTTAGCTTTTGTAATGACTTTGTTTGCCTCTAGGTGTTGGTTGATTTGTTGTTTGATTATCTTTTCCAGAATCTTCCCAGATATTGAGGTCAGGCTGATAGGTTTCCTGGATCCACTTTTTCCCCCTTTTTTGAAGATGGAAACTACATCAGTTCTTTTCCAGTCCTCTGGTAGTTTCCCAGTGCTCCAGGATCTTTGAAAGATATAGTTCAATGGTTCTGAGATCACATCTGCCAGTTCCTTCAGAACTTTGGGGTAAAATCCATCTGGTCCTAGTGATTTGAACTCATCTAGGGTGGACAGGTGTTCACTTATCATTTTCTTGCCTATCTTAACTTGTGTTTCTAATTTGTTTTTTACGGTACTGTTTTTGATAGATTGGACTATTTNTTTTCCCTTTGTATAAAGATGGATGCAAAAAACGAGTTAAATAGTTCTGCTTTCTCACTGTTGCTTGTCACCTTCTTGCCACTTTTTCCTACTAATAGACCAATCATTTCCTTAACCTTTTTCTCGTTGTTTACATGTTGAAAGAAGCCTTTTTTGTTATTTTTGACTTTTGTCGCAAGCCTTAGTTCATTTTGAGCCTTAGCTTTCCTCACTTCATCTTTGCAAGCTTGGGCTATTTGCTGATATTCTGACTTAGTTATGTGTCCCTCTTTCCACTTTCTATACTTGTCCTTTTTGTCTTTCAATTTATCAGAGAGTTCTTTATTCAGCCATGCTGGTTTCTTTTGAGAGCTGTTATTTTTCTTCTTCATTGGTATTGTGCTAGACTGGGCTTTTATAATCTCACTTTTCAAAATTTCCCAAGCTTCGTGAGTTGTTTTCCCCTTGAGGATTCTCATCCATAGAATCCTTCCCAAGCTCTCTCTAAGTTTATTGAAATTAACTCTCAAGTCCAAGACTCTAGTTTGACTGTGTTCTATTGCTTGTGCTTGCATAATGTTGAATTCCAATATTGCATGATCACTCCCCCCAAGGTTCCTGTGGCTTCAACACCTTCTATCATTTCATCTCTGTTAGTGAGAATTAGGCCCAATATGGCTGATCCCCTAGTTCCCTTCTCTACTTTTTGGCAGCAAAGTTGTCTGCTAGGTTTGTCAGGAATCTGTTTGATCTTCCACTTGGTGCAGAGTTTGTCTCCCAGTTGATGTCAGGGTAATTAAAGTCCCCCATTATTATTGTGATGTGCTTCCTACATACCTTAGTTAGCTGACTAGCAAAAAGTTCATCTATTTCCTCAGTTTGGTTGGCTGGCCTATAGTATACACCTATGGCAATGTCATTTCCCCCCCTTTTATATTGACCCAAATGCATTCAAGACAGTTGTGAGCACACCAATCTGAAATCACAGTTCATTAGCTAATGTTGGTCTCCATATGCATTGAGTTCGTCCCAAGAGCCTAGGATATCATAATGTATTGGCATAATGTATGTGTGAATCCATACAAATATATTTTTGTAATTGAAAGATAGAAATTTTGTCAATGCACAGATTTTCCAAGAGTCATCTAAAGGCTTTTTGGTATGGCACTCAGTATGCCAATAACCACTGGGACCACCGTTGCCAGTTGGAGAAATTGGAGAAATATCAAGATAAGCAAATCAAAGTTAAAAGATTATGGCACAATCTTTTAACTTTGATTTGCGTATCTTGTTATTTCACCAATTCTTTCTCTTCTATCCCCTGGTATGGCCACATTAATTGTCCTCACTTTCTTCTTTTCAATCACAATTAAATCCAGTGTGTTATGCTCCAAGAGTGTATCAGTTTGTATTTGGAAAGCCCACAATAATTTAACCTGCTCATTTTCTACTACTTTTTCAACTCTATGTTCCCATTAATTTCTTATTATTGGCACATGATAATTTTTACAGATGTGAATTGTTTTGGTGACTATTGTTGTTTATAGTCAGTTTCTTCAGTCTTCTTGCACAAGTCGAGTATATGTTCTATATGTTTCTTCAGCTTCTTTGTACAACCAACACTTTGAATCATTTGATCTTTTTTTTAATTCTGGCCTTGAGCAGCCAAAATCAAGCCTTAAGTTTCTTTTTTTTTTAGTATTCCAGTTGTAAGCCATTACCTAGTTTTATGTGTATAAACTTTTACCACAATCTTTTGTAGAAATTAATCTTGTAATTCTTTCCTTTATAGCAGTCTGTGCTTTTATTATATTAGTTTGATATTCATGTTTTGTTTCCTGTACATTCTGTCCAAGTTCCAGTTTTTAAGTTGCATCAATGCTTGGTCTTGGTGATCAGCCAATGCACGATTTTCTTCTTCAACAGATTGTTTGACTTGAAAATAAATCTCTGACTCCATTTCTGTGGAGCCAGTATAATCTACCAATATCACTAACAAGGATGTAATGCATAATGAGAGTAGTTATGAGCTTTCTTGTTTTTCGGTCCAAACTGTCCAGCTCAGCTTGTGTCCAATTAATAATCCCAGCAGTATATCACATCACATGTATGGCCTAGGTATTGATGGCTTTGATGTTGATTTCACCATTTCAATTTTGTCTTTAGCATTTTTCTCACTCTTTGAATTTATTCTTTGCTAATCACATTTTTCATTTGCCCACATGCTTGATGTTATCCAACTGTAAAATGCCCAGTTACTTGTAGACTTCATCCTGATGGCTTCTGATGGCCATTCGGCATTTCAATTCCATTACTGCTTGTAATTTTACTGTACTGTAGCACATTTCTCATGATAATGGGGATGGCGATGGTTGCACAGTCAGCCAGATGTTTAAATTAGATTTGGCATTTTTGTTCACCTATCAAGTCCTTCCCAAGGACCTGGGATAGGCAGATGTTGTTGTTGCTAGTATTATTATTATTTTGTAAGTGCTGCATTAAGTTTCCAAATGCAATTTCAAGTCTGGTTTAACTTATAAAGCCTTATATGGCCTGACTCCTGAGTACCTTACACACTTTCTCCTGTAAGAAGAAATTATCAGTCATTTTTGCTCAGTCTAGTGAGGAGACAGTATATATATATTTAAAGTAAATGAATACATTAAATAACAAAATGCTAAAATGCTTGTTTCTCTGGTTATCTTTTCTGAAAAAGTAGGCTTTTTGTTTGTGACTTGATGAACTCAGCCTCAGGTTTTTTTTATAGATGAAATACAAGCTGTTGAGAACCGCTAGTTTCAAGGGGTACAAATTTTATGGTATGATCATTTAAAAAAAAATGTCTTATTTAGGGAAAATATATCCTGAAGATATAACACCACTTTTACCACATGCTACTGGTGAAAAGATTGAAGACCCAACTTGCTACTTTCTTCAGATACTCCTAAAATAT
Organism: Protobothrops mucrosquamatus; assembly: GCF_001527695.2. Classification (NCBI taxonomy): domain Eukaryota; kingdom Metazoa; phylum Chordata; class Lepidosauria; order Squamata; family Viperidae; genus Protobothrops; species Protobothrops mucrosquamatus. The sequence continues at coordinate 1,562,583 of NW_015386289.1, forward strand.
ATGGTAATTCAGGTGAGCACATACATAGTAAATTTATTTCATTGAAATTGTTTAATTTATTCATGTATTCACATATTAATTCCCATAGCACTGTCTTATTTCTCATCTTTTCTCATCTTTCCTACTATCTTCTTGCATTGGTTTCTTACAATTTATTAATTGGTGTTTTTAATTTATGATTAATGATTTTAACTATGATTATGACCTATGACCTATTATTTCCTGTTTACATGTACACTGTGAACTTATGCACTGAAAACAAATTTGTTGTGTGTCCGATCACACTAGGCCAATAAAGATTTCTATTCTGTTCTGTTCTATCCTATTTTTTCCTATTCCTATTCCCTATATAATATCTAAAGTAAGTTGAGGCTTGGGGAAAAAATACTGGCATTATTTTCAAATTAAAGTAAGGTGGTCCTTGCTTACTGACAGTAAATGGGAGCAGGAACTCTATCACTGGTCACAAGGCATGATGTTACATGACCATACCAACTTGTGCTGACAGTTCTAGCAACCCACTTGTGGTCATTAAATGAATCCCGTTTGGCCTTAGCATCCCACAGTCATGGGATTGCTTCTTGCAGTCCCCTACCGGCTTCCCCATTAACTTCACTTGTTGGAAGCTAGCAATTAAATTTGCAAATGGTAACCACAGGACCACAGGACTCTGCAATGCCTAATTGTGAACTGGTTGCCAAATTCCCAAATTGCAGTCATGTGACAATAGAGATGCTGCAATGGCTGTCGTAAGTCCCCCTTGTTCAGTGCCATGGTAACTTTGAACAGTTGCTGGCTAAGTTGACAATAAGTGAGGATTACCTGTATTTATAGTTTTTATTAATTTTAATTTGTATTCTAAATAGCTTAGATTCTATGTTCTCGGGGAGGGGAGTTTGCATTAAAAAGTATATATAGAATTTTCCATTACACAAATATTTCAGCATTCTTTCATTTAACTTGAATTCTTTTTTAATTCTGGCAAAGGCTGCAAAGTTGGAATGGAAGAATAAGGAGAACCTTGACACAGGATTTAAGTTTCTCTTTGCGCTCTTCAGAAAGTATTATCTTCCTCATTTATTCCCCTTTATAAAACTAACCAACCTCTACAATCCTGTGCTTGGTAAGTAACTATTTTACCTCATTTATTTTAATAACAAATGAAGAAAAATTTCCCCCCAATATTAAGATTGAAATCTTTAGAAAATAAGTTTAAGATCCAGAAAGATATTCATAGATTTGAACACTAGTCCCTATCCAACAAAATATAATTCAGTAGTGAGAAAAGTAAGATTTTACACTTAGGCAAGAAAAAAACAAATGTAGAGGTATAGAATAGTGGATAATCACTTAAATACAAACCAGCAGTGTGCTCCATCTGCAAAAAAGCCTACACAGTCTTGGACTGCATCAACAGAGGGATAGACTCAAGATCACATGAAGTGTTAGTACCACTATATAAGATAAGATAAGACCACATTTGGAATATTGCATCCAGATTTGGTCACCATGATAAAAATGATGTTGAGACTCTGGAAAGAGAAAAGCAACAACACTGATTAGGGGACTGGACACTAAAGCATATGAGTGGTTGTAGGAACTGGGTGTATCTAATCTAACAAAGAGAAGAAGTAGGGGGTTGACATGCTAGCAGTCTTCCAATATCTAACTGCTGTCACAATTCTCCAAAGCACTTGAAAGCAGAAAAAGAAGTAATAGATGGAAAGTTATCAAGGAGAGATCCAACCTAGAACTAATGAGAAATTTCCTGACAGTGAGAACAATTAATCAGTGGAATGACTTGCCTCCAGAAGTTCTGGGTGTTCCATCACTGGAGGTTTCTAAAAGAGAGTGAACAGCAATTTGTCTGAAATGGTATAGGATCTCCTAACATGGGCAGGGTGTTGTATAGAAGACCTCCAACATCCCTTCCAATTTTGTCATTTTGCTAAATAGGTATCTTTATGTAGATAACATTATTTTCTTGATAAGCCATATATAATTCCCCTCTATTGTAAAATTTACATTCATCCTACTCCGGAGAACAATGACACTCGGAGAAAATGGCTTACCAGATGGGCTTATTTTTTTAATCATGGCTTCTGATTTGCAACTTAAAGTTAATAAAATATTGATCTACCTTATAAAATTTCTTTTAAGATTACAATTTTATTTTTTTAAAAAAGTATATTTAGGGTCAAGATTTATTTTACAAACCCATCCATGCAACTTATTTTACCTCTCTTAATTCAGATTACTCTCATTATGTACAGTTCTTATTGTATGCTTCAACCATCCTTTCGATCTTTTTTGCCTATGAAAGCACATTATTATCTTCATTTGTATTTCCCTCATTTGTCCTGACAGCCCAGTTTACACTCTCTGGAATGTGAATTTCCATTTATAAGTCAGGTTTTTAAAGATTCAATTTCATGTTTTGTGTTTTACAGAGATCCCTGGCCTGCGCCCCAAACCAGTATATGTTAGTATAACTTGTGATGGCGGAAATTTTTATAGTACAAAAATTCCATACCTGGATGCTCGTGTAACTTTTATAAAATGGCTTGTAAATTTTTTTCTGGAAAAGAAATATCTTTTAGCAGCACAAACTTTCAAAAATGGTGTGGAAGTTCTACCCAGAATCATTCAAGTATGTTGCAAGTGTTATTTAGTTTAGCATTTCTGACGTTGAATCAACATCAAGTTACATTAACTAAATTGTGACTTTTATATGAGCTTGAGTACTTAAATTTAATTCAGCAAAATATTACATATTTGAGACCTAATATCTTAAATAATATCATGTGCCTAGTAATCAACTTTAGTAATGGAATAACATCCTTTTAATAATTAGCATTATTCAACATTTATTTCAAGTTAGCTTAAACTAGTGGAGATGGAAAATTAGCACCTGAATCTCTAAGTTGTGTGCATATGCATTGTGATTTTTGAAGACCTTGTAATTTTTAACAGCAGCAAAGAACGGTTTAGAATGAAAGTGTTTTCCCTTGTGCTTTACCATGCTCAAATATACTTTTTGAAAGGTTTAGAATATTTTTTAATTATTAGGTTTGTGAAATGACCACCCATATTTTGTTGCCCTCTAACTTTGTTTTCAGAGTAGCAATTTAGTACTCACAAGCACCATTTTATCTACAGAGACACACCAGCACTCCCCACACAATACTCAGCCACTTCTGTTTTATCCTACCATTCCGCTGGCTGCAGTAAAAAATGGCAAGAAAAGAGAAGTCACCTACTGGATATGTCTAATTAATAAGTATCCATTGTTCCAGATGAGCATACTGAAAGGAAAGGGAGATGCTTGCTACATAATCTAAAGAAATCACTGAAGGTAGCAGGGATAATGGCCAGGTTATGGCAATTGCCACTTAACTGCAAGCTATCATTTAGGATTGTCCAGAGGCTTCCATTGATAAAATAGTGGCTACTAGGTTGTAATCATTGCATAATCCCAAGATCATATCAGACCTCTGCAAAAGGTTGCCATGCAAAATTGTATATGTGTGTGTGTATGTGTACGTACATACAAATACATAATAATATGTGTGTGTTTATATATTTATACACACATATGTACTCAGTCTTTTTATTGAATTTTTAATTCAGTAGTTTCTATGATTTGGGTGATCGGGTTAGTTGTTAATAATTAAAAGTTAGACTAAATTCTCAAGTAATGTCCATAAATTATCATGGTTGTTTCCTTGTATCTTCTTAAGACAGTGGGTAACACAGTGCAAGATAAAACTCCTGAAGTGGAGACCAGTGTCCCATCAGATCAGGAGAAAAATCATATCAACCACAGCGGGATACTCAATGATTCCAGTTTTTGCAGCATTGAAGAGCAGCACCGATTTGCATACGAAATGGTGCAACAAATATTTTTGTCTACAAGAGATAATGTGAATTTTGTTAATGAAGTATTTCATCAGGTTGGTATAAACTGGCATCTGTTTATATGTTGTAGAGTATCAGTTCTCCACCTTTCTCTTTGTGGGAATCTGTAATATCTGTGAACGATTTTAAGAATCAACCCTTAGCAGTGTATTACCTATGCCTTTCATGGCACATATCCTTTCAGTTAGTGTCATTAAATGCTTAAATTAAATGAAAGTTAATTGTGATTTTGATACTCTGAAATTTTCAACAGCAGCACCAATTTCTTCTAATACTTGACAATCTTTTAAAATGTTGGTCAATAAAAAGGTTAATATATTTTGATATTTATTCATTAAATTTAGAAACTGCTCATTTCCTTCATAGAAGGACTCTGGGTTATATACAAATAAAATATTAAAACATAAAAACTGAATATAAAAATTCGAATTTTTTATATTCAAGGCAAGAATAGTTAAAATTGAACATTAAAAGTTTGTTAAAAGATGAGAAGGGGGGAGGATTTTCAGAGTGCTAACCAGCCCTATGGCTGTGTGTGCGAGCCCCAAGGAGGGTGGCAGAGCCAGGTCTTTAGACATTTCCAGAATGCCAGGAGACTACGGTCCTGTCTCTCCTCTGAGAATGTTGTAATGAGCTTCCTGGGACCCCTCCAGTCAAAATTCTTTAACTGACGGGGTCCGCAACATACCTTTCCTGCCTGACTGGATGGGATAGGCTGATGGTTGCATAGATAACCTGGCCCCATGCCATATAGGGCTTTAAAGGTCATAACCAACATCTTCAATTAGACTTGGAAGCAAGAGCAAAGGCCCTCCTAGCCACAAGCGCCACCTGTTCTCCACAAGGCCTCTGAACACAACCTTCATGGACAGTCTGGGGACAGGCTTGGAGTATATATCTTTGTGGCAAATAGTGCTTTAATTTATTGTTTAGATACAAGATTAAATCCTTGTTTAGGTCTGAAGTTCAATGATATGTTTTTAGCATGTTGCTATCTTTCCCCCCCAAACTTATATCCCGAATCCAGTCAGGATATAAGAAATATTTATGTATTGAAGAGTATGGGGGAAACATTTCTATAAGCAGCTAAACTATTAGTATAGATGTTTGCAAAAGGTGGAAACATTTTTCAATCATTAAAGTCCCCTTTCCCATGATTTATTGAATATCAGTGTTTCAGTGAATAAATAAATATAATCAGTTGAGGAACTTAACATAAAATTGCATTTATATGAATAAAAATATTTTAGATTGTTTGAAAGTACTCTATTCTGCAATCAGATAACAGGTAGTATAGTAATAAATACTGATTTTAGATACTTAAATTTAATATAGTATTATGAATTTCTCAAGACTTTATTCATTTATTCATGCCACCTATCTGACAAATGTGACTCTTGGTGGTATGCTATAAAAAACCCATTAAAAACCAACAAAATATTCCACAATAAGAACATCAATATTATTTAAAAAGACTGGAAGAGCATGTTTCGTATCATAGACAATATAGCCATCTCATTAATTCTCCATTTTCCTAAGGAACCCCCCAGCCCCCAAGTCTATTGACAGAGCTACATTTTGAGGAACTTCAGGAAGGCTACCATGGATGGGTCTTATCTCCAAAGGAAATGTCATTCTATAAGGCAGATGCCACAGCAGAAAAGATCTGTCTCCAGATGTAGCTCCTTAACAGACACAATGTACAACATGCCTCTTCTGCCAGAATTGTTGCCACATTATTTGAATTCCTTTATTTTAGTTTTTAAACCTATATTATTGTCCTAAATCATATGCCTTTCCAAAATATTATAGCTCCTCTGATGATAGGATAATGAAACTCGTAGACATCACATAGACATTGAAAAAAGTTATCCTTTGTATTAAAATATATGTTCAACTATCTCCACACTCTTGATCTTGATGTGCTTTTGTTACATAAATATGTATGACATCATAATGATTTTCCTTTTATGGATTAAAGTAGGTAAATGGAGAACTTTGAGTTCAATCTCATATCTATTATTCCCCCTTTAGGCTTTTTTGCTGCCAGCATCAGAGATATCCTTAACTGAAAATATTGTGAAAGTTTATAGGAAATGGATATTACATGAGAAACCTCTCTTCATGGAAGAACCAGATGTAAAGGAGACTATTCAAGATGATGATGTCATCACAGAACACTCAACAGAAGAGACCGATGGCAAACACGTATGCTGCCAGTCATTATTAATAGGCGGTGGGTTTGTGTGATGTAATCAATTGCAGTTTGTAAATAGTTGTATAATCTGAGCAGAGATGTTGCTCAGACTAATGTAAATAGTATATAGAAAACTTGGTTCCACTTTTTCCCTAACAATCTGTTGCTACTCAGGTACTCATTTTTCTCTAAGTCACAATAACTTAATAAGGGAATTAAGTTATCAGTTGCACTATTTATCATAGATAAATTTTAATTATATGCTTAGAAATGGAAGGTTGGGTATGAAAAGTATAATAGAATCAAGGCCTTGCTTTCCTTAAAAAAAATTCAGTTCTTAATATATTCTTGCACAAATTGAATATATCTGAAAATATTTTTCTGAAGCTTTTGTTTAATCATTTTATAATGATGTAAAAGTTTTTCTTTTTGTTCTGATCGTTACTATAAATTTCAGAGGATTTCTTTTGTCAAAAAATCTAAATATATGGGAATAAAAATTTGGATCTTTAAATCTGAAATAACTGGGTTTAAAAGCATATCATTCTTAGGGATTGCATTAATTTTTAATCTGGGAGAAACATACGTTTGTTTATGTTTATTATTTTTTCCTTAAATATACTTTTACCCAAAAGAAAGATTGATATATTAACATTTGTAATATAAATCTTTTTGTCTAAGAAAAGTAACTTTTAGGATATCCTATTATATTTTTCTAAAAACATCTGTGAATGATTCAATTTTGGAATCCAACCTTTCTTTCTGTATTATACTGAGTTCAAATAATGACACATAGGCCACAGTGTTAAACTGATATGAAAATGTCAGAAAATTGCAACTGTATTTTCAATAGGTTCATATAGTTTAAATCAAATTAATTCATCACTAATAGGTAAATATATGTAAAACTGTTGATAGTAAATGAATCAGTAAAACTAATTCCAATACAAAGTTAGATTTTTTTTTCAAGTTGTACAAATGTTTTGTCAGACATTGTTTTTTTCACTGGAAATATTTATTCACTATGTATATCATGTCACTGAAGAAAAGGAAAGGAGTTCTAATGCTGTCGTCACTAATTTAGCTCATTCAAAATCTGCTGCATCATTCGTTATTCTAGTCTGTATTATTACTACATCTGTTTTCAAATAGTATCAAATCATCACCTCTTCGATGGTAATAGTCTTATTAATCTGGTATAGACTTTTGTAAATGGAACCAGTTCCTCTCCCCCTAAGTTTATGTGGACAATTATAGACCCTGTGGGCCTACATACTTGGGAGATTATCACCACTTACGTTTTTCCTCAGTAGTAGTATTCAAGTAGAAATGGTACTTTCCATTGTATAAAGCAGGGGTGTCAAACTGCCGGCCCATGGGCCGGTTTCATCATACCGAAGCCGCGCCCACCCCATTGCCGGCAATGCAAAAAGAGTTGCGATACGTCGCGGCACGTCACGTGACGCGTTTGACACCCGTGGTATAAAATGTGTGTAGTATGTGTAAATTAGTAGGGACATATTGCAGGTCACACACACATACATTAAATAATGTATAAAGAGTATTTAAATATTTAACTATTAAGTACTTTATTTTTGGAAAGGTATTGAAGCTGCTAATTCTTTTGTTAAAAATTGCACTGAGCAAACTGAGGGTTACATTCTAGGTGCACATACTGACCAATATGTTTTCCTAAAGCTTGTGTCTGGACATAAAAGATCTTCAAGTTGGGGAAGAAGTTATTCCTTCTCTAGTGCTGTTACCAGAGGATGCTTATTAGAAGATGAAAACCAGAATGTTAAAGCAGGTCTTCAAGCTACACTGCAGGTATTATATATGATACAAAAGAATAGCTTTCTTAGTTTGTACAATATATTTTGTACTTGTTAATCGTATTTATAGATTACCATAATTAAACTGAAACTGAAATTTTGCTTTGGACAAAAGGAAATATATATTGCTTCTTTAGAACTGATAAACGCAAAACAAAAGACATATTTGATGTTATCTTAATTGTAACTAGAATTATTCTGAATTTGGGATGGACTCCTGCAGCGGAACAAAAGTATAGAAAATCAAAATATTCAGAGACTATATTTGAGCTGCAAAAAATTAAAAGAAAATAGGAAAAAACCCACAAATAGCTCCAGAAGTACTTAAAAAACATAAAAGCAAAAAGGCCCCAGAAATCTAAAGATCCATGATGAGCATCTATATTTTGTCCTCTTTCTCCTTCACATTCCTCAAAATACTCTCCTCTCCCCTCCAAAATAATCAAAGGAACTAAGACCAAAGAGGTGGTTTTTAAAAGATAAACAGAAATCCTCTGTACACTCCAGGGTATTCAATGCAGCCCATTTTGCTGCTGAAAATAATCAATCCATGTTTGAGACAAGAAATTTTATACTCAAAACATTTTGAAAATGAACTGTTTAAAACCCCCAAATAATGAATATTTTCTATATAATCCAAGATTGAGAATATCCATGAGTCACTGCAACAACTGTCTCTCTGATTAAACTCTGTTATGGCTCTTTAATATTTTATTTGATCAGGGCCTATTCCCACAATCTTTACATTCTTTTTCAAGCATTCTCCTAACTTTTGCAAGACAGTAACGTGGTCATAGTTCACCTATGTAAAACTCTGTTCTATGAGAGTGTTCATAAGCTATCATTTTCAATTGTTTAACTGCCTGATGCACTGGATCCAACTTGGGTTTTTTTTTAAAATGGCATCACTATTGGGAAGGTTATCTTGCTAATCATCTTTATGTTGGTCTGCACAGAGATAATTATGTCTGTAATACATCTTCCATTTTTACTGTCAACAGTTCTATTCTCAGATCACTATGATAGTCTGAATTAAGCAGAAAGGCACACACTAATCTTAATGAAGTTCTAGAATGTTTTGAAATTTACTTTATACAGAGGAACAATCTGACTATATGAGCTTTCTAGAGTTGCTGGGGTCACTAGAGAGTTTTTATGATGAGGTTCATTTGCAACTAGGGTAAATTATGTTAATTTTCTAAATACAGATCATTTCCCTAATGCAGGCATGTCAAACTCGTGATGTCGCGTGACGTATCGTGACTTTCCCCCCATTGCTGGCAATGGGGTGGGTGTAGTTTCGGCATGACGCATTTGGCCCGCGGGCTGGCAGTTTGACATGCCTGCCCTAATGTATAGTTTTTTTAAAAAATATATTTAATGCACATCTCCATAATATATCTATTCCAGGACTATATTTGCCCTCGTTTCAATTCAGGACTGTTAGGTTGTTTTAATGTAAAACAATTCAATGAGTAAATTACCATTTTTATTGAAAAGGAAAATACTAATATAAAATGGATTTATAATTCTCTTAACTAAAAATGATAAAAAATAGCAAAGTTATCTAACTATGTTATTTAATATGTGCAGGGGACTTGCTCTTTATAGCTTTTAATATGAACTTATTGTAAGGATGATGTTTTGTTTGTGAATAGATTAACTTAATCCTAAATGTCGTGAAGGATATATTGTTCAAAATAACTTGAATAGATTCATATTCCTTCTCTCTCTCCCTCCCTTCCTTCCTCTCCCTTTTCTCTTCCTCCTCCTCTCTTTTCCTTCAAAATATATAGGTATTTTTGACCAACTCTGCAAACATATTTTTATTGGAACCATGCAGTGAAGCCCCTGAACTACTTAAAGAGCAGATAAATTCTTGCAGAGCAGTTTTGAGTATATATAGGCGCATGATAATGGAAGTTCCAATGAATAAAAAGACCTGGTATGTTTATCTGTAATGGAATGTGTGAATGACCTTGGGGAAAGAGGAGGAAATGCTGCCTAGGAAACAATCAGACAAGAGTGGCAGGAGCTGGCAGTCCCTTAATGACCGGAGGAAGAAATTTAGGAAAGACCTGCCCAAATGGTTCAAATAGTTAATAGTGGAGGCAGGAAGTTTCTGCTTTCAGATTTGCAAGATTCTGTTAATATAGCCTTACAGTAAAGTAGAATTAGTTCATCTGTTTCCTATCTGGTTTTCCTGGGAGGGCTGACTCTTACCTCTCACTGGGTATATCTAAATTATAAAGTTATGTTATAAGGAATCAATAGCATGTTACATTCTTTTTATGTCACTATCAGAAAGTTCAGCTGAAATGCTAAGTGTTTATTTGTAGCAATGTACAAGTATTTCTCCATTGTTTCCAATTGCATGCCCTGTGCATTACTACGTTACTATTATCTTATGATAGTAAGAAATCTTTATCTAGTTAATCCACTATATATACCTTTGTATATTATCTATGTACAAAGTGGAATTCTAGAAATCAGCTAATGGGTAAGAATGAATGTCCAGACTGTCCACAAATCTGAAAAAACAGGCAGTGCATAACTTAGACACTTTTTAATTCTGAGAGCACAGATGTGGATATTCCACTGGTAATTTGGTTCTGCTTTATAGAAAAAAAGCATCTTGTTGTAACACAAGATTATTTGAAATACATGTTTTTCATGACTGAATAAATGTAATGCAGATAGAATGCTGTCAATTATTACCACTTTCATTTTAATTTATATTGTGTCTTTCTGCCATAAGGACAAATACAATATTATTTTAACTTAAGACTATTTCATATTAAATATAATTTGTGATATCAATATTGTGATCTTTCCAAACCATAGGAAAATGAATGAAAAACTTCCATGATGGATTATATTTGTTTTCAGGACTTAGTTTTTAGGACATTATTTTTTAAAAATCAAAATATAGTCAAAATCATTGACTTTGATTGAGACGGGTGGTTATAGAAATTGAATAAATAAAAAATAAAACTATAATGTTAATAAAAATAATTTACTCAATAATTATACTTTGTCTTATAAAACATTTTATTACGGTGGTTTAGATAAGATCTGATTTGAAATGCTAAATATTTAAGTAATGTAAATATATTTAAAATAAAGCAAATGTTTTATAAATGTGATTTGAAAATCACAGTAGTAACAGATAGGGCATATTAGAGTGAGACAACTTTTGGTTTATCTATATAAATAGTCTACCAAGTTCTGTCCCTTTGCAGTCTTCAGTAAGGAACATGCTAACCACCCTTAGTTCATGGTTTCTTTATCTTCTTTATCTGTCAGTACTGGCCAGGAGAAGATAAAGAAACCATGAACTAAGGGTGGTTAGCATGTTCCTTACTGAAGACTTTAGGTTTACTTTTTTTTCTTTTTAATTTCCGAGTACTATGATGATGTCATTGGAGGAGTGGGATGAAATTCTAATTTCTTATTGCTTGAGGATAGCCCTTTTTCCTTTTTTGAAAAGCTTCTTTAAAAAGACCTCAAAGGGTCTGAACTCTACAGAAGGCATAATATACTTTTGGCCTTAAGTTTCACTTCTGACATTCAGCAACGACCTAGGTTTTTCTATTGTATTTCAATTGAAATCTCTTGATAATGTTGAATCTAAATGATTGTTACTATTTCTGTGCTTAACAAAAACAGATTTCTTGATATTTCCATAAAAGGATCATTATGTTTACCTTTATTAGTAAAATGATTACATGTCATAGTGGAAATATTTTAAATACAAGATCATACAGCTTCTCTAACTTGGATGCTGTCCAGACTTTACCTCCTAGAATTCCCAGCTGGCATTGCCATTACTATGAATTCTGAAAGGTAAAAACCTCACTTACTAACAATAATTGGGACTGGAAACACTGTCATTAAGTAATACTGTAATAAGTCAAGAAAACATATGACTGTGCCGCTTAGTGGCAGCAGTTCTTACAGTTCAGGTTGCCATGAAGTTAAGCAAGGACCACACAGGTCACTAAGCGAGGAGCTCATGTAACCAAAATTTTCATTTTATTTGTGGGAACTGGCAAGAAAAATTGCAAATTGTGATTCCCATGATTGTGGAACACTGTGCTGGGTATAAGTACAAGGTCCACTTGTAAGTACCAGTCCTTCAGTGCCATTGTAAGTTTGAATGGTTACCAAACCAAGACCACCTATATTTAGGATAGTTAACTTGGGGAAACCTGGGGTAAAATATTATTTGGGGTTATGCACACAGAAAATGGGTAGTAAGAAATACTTGAAATGCTTGTGATAATATTTTTCTGCTGGTATTTAAAATAATTATATGTGTTTTCCATATGTGTCTGAATGAAAGATTAATTACGCTGCTTTAAGAGTTGCACTAATTTTTAGGAGCAAGCTCCTTAAAACAACAGGAACTTTTTTCAAGTGTGTACTGATGTCTCAAAACAAGGCAGGCTCCTTTAATGAATAGCAAAGGCATATTGTGTTTATACACAGCCCAAATCCCTTTTTAGTACAGATAGTCTTCAACTTTTGACCACAGTTGTGCCCAAAATTTCCATTGTTAAGCGAGACATTCATTAAGTGAGTTTTGCTCCATTTTACAACCCTCCTTGCCACAGTTGTTAAGTGAGTCACTGCAGTTGATAAGTTGGTAATCTGATTGTTAAGTGAATCTGGCTTCCCCATTATCTTTGCTTGTCAGAAGTTCACAAAAGGAGTATCTGAATTCTGATCATGATACTGCAAAGCTCATAACTGTGAAAAATGGTCATGTCACATTTTTCAGTGCCTCTGTAACATCACTAAACTAACTGTTGTCAGTCAAGGACTACCTGAACTCATTATTAAAGTGTACACAATCCTAATAGAGAAGGTATTTGCTTCTCTTACTTTGTGACTTTTTCTGGGCTGTTGGAAGTACCTGTGTTGGTAGTGTCAACATTATTATGAGAGAATGTTAAGATAAATACCATTAGCAAATTTCTACATTTTTCATATGTAAACTATATATTTTTAATTTTATCCTAGGGAGCATATGTTGCAAATGCTTCTTAGCATAACAGCAGCTGTCATGAGCAACTCCAAAGATGATCAGATAAAGGATGCATTTGGTCAAAGTTTAGCAGGTTTACTATTTCGGGTATGTCTCATTTTTTTGTAGAGCAATTTAAACATTGTTTTAAAGTGCTATAGTTAATTAATTAAATTTATACATTGCCTGAGTCCCAGCTACACAGAAAATAATTGTGTTGCAGAGTTACGATATTTTATAGCACGATATAGCAAGTTCATCTATTTGTCATACATTAGAAGCATACAAATGACAAAAACATAAAATGTTGGTAATATATGAGGTTCATTATTTAATATAGGTATTCCTTGCTTAATGACCACAATTGGGATTGGAGTCTCGTTTGTTTAGTGAAGCGGGCATTAAGTGATATGTCACATGACTGTCCACTTGACAACTTTGCTCAAAGACTGCAGTCCCAGAACTCACAGTTGTGGTTGTTAAGTGGAGAGTGTCCCTTGTCAGGGATGCAGGATACTTCTGGTGGGCTCCACTCAGAAGGTGAAAAGGCTCCTTATCAAAGTACAAGGACAATTTTCAGTCCATGAGCAAAGAGACACTTGTGTATGGCCTGTGCCAGGCATCTCAGGACCTCTCCCACCTGCCCAAGGCATCCCGCCCTCTTACCTTACTATGTTCCCTCTCTGCTCAGGAGCTGAAAATCCTGCTTGGATCTTGCCTCCTTTTCATCTCTAGGGACTTGCTAAAAGAGCTGTCTATTGAAACTGATTTCAAACAGAACAGAGCTGGAAGGGACTTTGGAGGTCTTCTAGTCCCAACCCCCTGCTCAAGCAGGAGACCCTATACCATTGCAGATAGGTAGCTGTCCAGTCTTTTCTTAAAAACCTCCAGTGATGAAGCCCCTACAACTTCTGAAGGCAAGCTGTTCCACTGGTTAATTGTCCTCACGGTTAGGAAGTTTCTCCTTAATTCCAGGTTACTTCTCTCCTTGATTAGTTTCCATTCATTGTTTCTTGTCTTGCCTTCTGGTCCTTTGGAAAATAGGTTGACCCCCTCTTTTTTGTGGCAGCCCCCCAAATACTGGAATACTGCTATCATATCAGCCCCTAGTTCTCTAGACTGACCATACCTAGTTCCTGCAACCGTTCTTCGTATGTTTTTGTCTCCAGGCCTTTAACCATCTTAGTTACTCTTCTTTGCACTTTTTTTTCAAAGTCTTAACATCTTTTTTGTAATGTGGTGACCAAAATTGGATGCAGTATTCCAGGTGTGGTCTTACTAAGGCTTTATAAAGCGGTACTAATATTTCACGTTTTTGATTCTATGCCTCTGTTTATACAGCCCAAGATTGTATTAGCTTTTTGACTGCTGCCACACACTGCTGGCTCATGTTTAAGTGATTGCCCACTAGGACTCCAAGATCCCTCTCACAGTTATTGTTTTTGAGTCTGGTTTTTGCCTACTCTGTACTTGTGCCTTTAGTTTTTCCTGCCTAGGCATAAAACCTTGCTTTTCTCCACATTAAATTTCATGTTGTTGGATAGGGACCATTGTTTAAGTCTGTCAAGATCTTTTTGGATCCTGAGCTTGCCTTCTGGGATGTTGACTATTCCTGCCAGCTTAGTATCATCAGCAGATTTGATGAGTTCCCCTTCTATTTTCTCATGTAAGTCATTTATGAAGATACCGAAGAGTACTGGCCTTAAGATGGAACCTGGTGGTACCCCACTACTTACTTCCCTCCAGTAGATATAGTACCATTAAGGACTACTCATAGAGTATGATTTGTCAGCCAATTACAAATCCATCTGGTGGTGATGCTGTCTATCCCACATTTTTCTAGGTTATCAACAAGTAGGTTGTGGTCTATAATATTGAATGCCTTGTTAAAGTCTAAGTGTACTATGTCCACAGCATTTCACTGGTCTACTAATTAATCACTTTGTCAAAGAATGAAATAAGATTGGTTTGGCATGATCTGTTTTTAACAAACCCGTGCTGGCTACTAGTTATAACTTTATTTGTTTCTAGATGTTCACGTATTTGTTTTTTGAATATTTTTTCCAGTATGTTTATAAGTACTGATGTTAGTCTGTAGTTTCCTGGATCTGTTTTTTTCCTTTTTTGAAGATGGAACCACCAAGTTTCAGTAATGGCAACTATTTCACATCTGCCTTCTTGTACTAATACTTCAAATTCACCCTGTTTGTTCCCTGAACTTTGAGGGTTAGTGTACAGGCAATGGGGTCCTTTATGGGTCTTGGGTAGATTTTTTTATATCTCCAATTTTGTAACTGGGATTTCCATCCTTTCCACTTCATTATGTTTTCCTTTTTTATTTCTTCTTTCTCTTTACTCCCTACCTCTAGTGGTTTTTGCTTTGAATTAGGTTCTAAAGGTTGTGAAAATTGCCCCCCCCCCATTTTAACTTGCAACTAATAGATTTGGAAACAGAATCAAATAGCTTTTAAAAATGAAAAAAAAATACTTTTAATGTTGTTTACTAGGGAAAAGATAATAAAAATATTGTTTATTTAAAATGAAGTTTAACTAGTAATCAACAATTTCAGAATACAGATAAGTTGGATGTTTTGCTATACTTAATTGCTCATATTGCATAATTCATATAGAAGATAAAACATTTAAAACATTTTAAATCTAAAAAAAATGAATACAAAATAATAGGAATCTGTTGTGTTTGCATGGAACACTTTTGTGGTTTTCCTAGATACAATGTATTATACAGTGTTCCATAATGTGGAATGATGCATCTACCTTGAACAATCCGGTGTAAATGTATCTATCCTTTCCTTTCTTTAGAAATATATACAGATAATCCTCAACTTAAAACTACAATTGAGCCCAGGATTTCCATTGCTAAGCAAGACAGTTGTTAAATGATTTTTACCCCATTTTATGACCTTTCTTCCACAGTTGTTAAGTGAATCATTGCAGCTATTATGTTAGTGAGCTTCCCCATTCACTTTGCGTCTCAGAAAGTCACAAAGGTGATCTTGGAACACTGCAACTGTGATAAATGCCAAACATCTAAATTTTGATCATGTGACTGTGGGGAAATGCTGCAGCAGTCATAAGTGTGAAAACTGTCATAAGTCACTTTTTTAAGTGCCATTGTAACTTTAAACAGTCACTAAATGACTGGTTGTAAGTCAAGGATTACCTAGAAATCAGTTCATTTGAATTTCATTTATTTGAAGATGAGAATCTAACCTGTTCTCCATTCTTCCTTGTCTTTTAACCACAGACTCTCATTGTGGCTTGGATCCGAGCAAATTTGAGTGTTTACATTTCTCGTGAGCTCTGGGACGAGTTGCTACGTGTGCTGTCATCCCTTACAGATTGGGAAGAACTAATAATGGAATGGGCTAATATAATGGATTCTTTAACATCTGTTTTAGCAAGAACAGTATATGGTGTTGAAATGACCAGGTTGCCACTAGATAAGCTAAGTGAACAAAAAGAGAAAATACAAAAAGGAAGAGGTAAATGATAAGCAAATGATTGTATTGAAATTATCTGTATGAAACGAGAAAAATAGTAAATGCTAAAAACAAATATTGTACTCAATGCAATTTTAAAGCTTATTCTAAATATATAAAGTGCTATTGTTTGAAAAGTCATGCAAGGAGATCATGTGTTTACATGAGGCCTCTATATACTGATTTTCCCTAAAAAATACCTATTCAATGGAATTTGACATTCTCCAACATGTATAAGCAGTTTATTTTCTTGTGATCAAATTCAGAAGGAGATAATACTTTATTTCAATTCAAGTCCCAGTGGAAATCTAAGAAATGTTTATTAGTTATTTATTTGCTTAATTCTGGAATGATAAACTGTTCAAAAAAATTCCTATCCTTGGATCCTAGCAGTGTCATTTGAAATACTCTAATGTATGAAAAATGATGAGATATGAGATGAAAAGATATCTGTTTAACCTTATAGGGTGTAAATGTTATTAAATTTATTTATAGTTGTGATGAAGGTTGGAAGTCACTTCTTATATATTTATTTTATATCCTTTCTTTTTTCTTCTTCCTTTTTTCTCTGCGTATTCTATTATTTTCATTCTCTTCTCTTTCCCTAAATTTGGTTTCTATTAATGTAACTACAATCCCTACTAATTATTTCTTTAAAAAGAAATATTCTAATGCATGAAAAATGTAGAGACGTGAATAAACAACACTGTAATTTCCATAAATATATTTATTGGATGTATTTATTGTTTTTATAATTTTGAGATACTTTGATGTTTACAAGTTATTTGGGGATATTATACGACATGAATTAGCAGTTCTACGTTTAGAACATAGAATAATAGGGTTGGAAGTGACTTGGGAGGTCTTCTAGGACAGTTGAAGCAAGGGACCCTATACCGTTCCAGACAAATGGCTGTCCAGTCTCTTCTTGAAAACCCCCAGTGATGGAGTACATAACTTCTGGCAGTGAGCTGTTCCACTGATTAATTGTTATCACTGTCAGGAAATTTCGCCTTAATTCTAGGTTGGATCTCTCTTAAAAGATCTTCCACATGTTTAGTTGTTGTCTTCCACTCAGTTGTTTTGGAGAATAAGTTGATTCCATCTTCTCTATGACAGCCCCTCAAGTACTGGAAGTCTGCTTTCATATTATCCCTGGTCCTTTTCTTTGTTAGACTAGACATACCAAGTTCTCTCAATCCATCATATGGTTTTAGCCTCCAGACCCCTTATCATCTGTTTTGTTATTCAAGAGTGACAACACCTTTCTTGTATCGTGGTGACCAGAATTGGATGCAGTATTCCAAGTGTGATCTCACCCATGCAGTATAAAGCAGCACTAACACGTCACATGATCTTGAAACTATCCCTCTGTTGATGCAACCTAGGATTTCATTAGCTTTTTTGGCAGCTGCAGCACACTGCTGGCTCATATTTAAGTAAAGAGCGTAATTGAGACTGTTGGTGTGAAAGCAACATAACAAGCTGCAAAATGCCAGTGCCAGAACAGTTTACTGTTAGGCATTTTGTTTTGAATGGGACTTTGAGTTTAGGTTTGAGCTACTGAAGCGCTAAAGAGGTGGTTATTGTTTTCAAACGATGCCCCAGAATGCTCATGGGACTGAGCAGAATGAACTTAGCAAGTTCTCTACACTTTTGGAAAGTCCAGTGTTTGCCTTCTGTTACTCTCTAGCCAGCTCCCCACTTCTTTGTCTGCCAGGGTCTCTGCCACAACAACTGTAGACCGTTTCTTCCTTTCCGATATTTAAACCTCACAAATGCAGCCCACCTGTAAAAAAAGGTGGGAATTGATAGGGATGAGCTGGTCAAATAAAGGAGGAAGACTTCAATTTCAAGTTGACTGGTAGATCTGGCAAAGACTTCTACAACAGCTCTCTAATGCAGAAACAGCACAGCACTGTGTGTTGCAAGCTTAGGTTTTTTTTTTTTTCAGACTGTACTCCTGTGTGCATGAGATCTTTTCATTCACTATTTGTAACTCTTGATGTGGGGAGTTACTCCAGACCTCTTACATTTGTTGCTTCTCTCTGCATTCTTTCTTGGGTCTGAACATCCAGAAATGGATGTAGTAGTCATTGTGTGGTCTCACCAGTGCAGTATAAAGTGGTACTATCATTTCACCTGATCTGGAGACTATTCCTCTGTTGATGCATCCTTGGACTACATTAGCTTTTTTGGCAACTGAAGCACACTGCTGGATCATACTTAATTGGTGGTCTATTAGGACACCTCTCACAGTTGCTACTGTTGAGCCAGGTACTACCTATTCTATATCGGTAAATTGTTGTTTTCTTGCCTATGTGTAGGCAAAGGTCTGCTTTGGTTTAGATACTGGCTCTCTATTCTTATATACACTTCTTGCTTTTACTGACAATGGTTAGCTATTAACTACTAGCTTCAGCAGATTCTTACAAAAACTCATTTATGGGGGAAGTTTCCAATAGGTTGTGTTCATTATCTAATTATTCCTTAATTACATTCCTGAAATCAGAATTGGTTTACAGTTTTGGTGCTAGAAATCATTTTAAATTATTTAAATGACAACTTCACTTTAGACACTTGTATTGGAAATTAATCAATTAGTTAACTGTTCTTGTTAATTAGATTTTTATTTACAATCTGATCTTCTTGAATTCTCTAAGTACATTAAGGTTAAATTTGCTGTACATTCCATTATTGAAAGGTGGCATTTTAGAATCTCAAAAAGGAGCTGCAGTTGGAAGATCGTTTTCTTTAAGCTGGAGAGATCATCCTGACGTTACAGAACCAATGAGATTTAGGAGTGCTACCACCTCAGGAGTACTGGGAATTGAGAAAGCAAGGAATATAGTGCGTCAGAGAACAACAGGTTAGAAAATAAAATAATAAAATGTCTAATAATAAAAATGTCAGCAATTTTTTTTAATAAATTTCTAACATTTCATATTTCCTTTGATTTGTTGAGTTGCTTTTTAAACAATCTGGTTTTTGTTGTGGTTTCTATACAGTTCTGCATATGGATTGTTTTCATTGTCCTAGGACTCTTCTAAAGATCTGGCAACCCTCCCCCTGGCTTAGAATTTGTATGTGAACCAAATATTAGAGTGTTTCTGGTCCAGTTAGTATAAGACACTTAACTTGGATGTGGGTAGAGAGGGGAACTTTCCGTTTTGGTTATTCATTGTTAATTATATAGAATTAATATGTAAATTAAGCATTTTTAAATTGTAAGATGTAGAACATAGTGGCTGGGATTGCAAACTAATTGAGATTTCACACATCTATGTCTAAAAATAGTTGGGCCATCATTTATATGATCATCATGTCATAATTTGGCAGCACATACTTGGTTTTTGATTCTGGAGGGTTGCATTGCATTGATTGAAACAACATTTGAAACTCTTATACCAGTGATGGCAAACCTTTTAGAGACCGAGTGCCCAAAAACTGCCCTGCCCCCCAGCCCGCCCTCCGCCCCTGCCCCACCCACAGGGCCACTCACCGCCTCCATGGCCCACTGCAGCAGATTGCCTAGGCGGCCTTGCAGTGCTGTGGCAGCGACACCCTACGCCCTCACCCCATAGCATCATCTGCACGCGATGGGGTGCAAGGGCAGAGTCTTGTCACTGCTGCCCAGGTGCCATGTCCTTGGCTGCGCTGCTCTGCGCAGGCTGTGCCTGGGGGAGACTCCTCCGGGAGGGCTGCTGGTGAGGAGGCTGCGGGGGGAGGCGGGGCTGGGGCAATGGTGCGCGCGCCCACAGAGAGGGCTCCAAGTGCCGCCTCTGGCACATATGCCATAGGTTCGCCACCACTGTATTATACGGTTCTTTCTGTAGTTATTGTATATGTGTGCACATGTTTTCAAGTATTTAATCGGGTTCTTTAATTTTATGGAAGATTCAAAGGCTATATTTGTATAATGTAAAGGCCTTTGCTATTAAATTGCAAGATTATTGTGACTGGCAGGTTCAATATTATAATAGGTTATATAGTTTGAAATACTTGTAGCTCTAAGAGTAAAAACAAAATTCTTGTAAAATCTGTAACAAATATTTTTGCATTCTTTCGGTGTTTAAAAATGCTTGTAATTTTTCATCAACTTTGGAAGTTTGATTAGTAACATGACCTCTACTGTAAAAAATATTCTTCTGATTGCCTCTCAATTTCTTTTACTACCTTTCTGGGATTCCCAGTAAGACATTTTCAACTCCATTTTTGGGAGGGGGGGCTTTACTTTTCTTCATTCATCTTTACTAATTTAAATCATGGCTTGTTTTAATTATGGTTTCTTGGAAAATCCAGGGTTAGTCTCAACAGAGAACTCATGGTTTAGTTGGCCTCTTCCTAGTTGTATCTTTGTAGTCTGTTTGTCACACATGGATGAAACACTGCGTAGACTCCAAAAGCTTTTAAAATAGCAAAGGACTTTTGCCAGGAACTTCATGCTTCATACGGACTAATGTTGCCTACTCATAAAATCCAGATACTTCTCATAAATTCTCGCAAAGATTTCTATATTTGTAATAGATGTATGGTCTATAGCAGGGGTCCCCAACCCCCTGGCCGCAGATCGGAACAAGTCCATGGCCTGCTAGGAATCAGACCACGCAAGCAGCAGGCGAATGAGTGAAGCTTTTAAAAAGTTTTTAAAATTGTTGGTTGCCTTCGGATGAACTGCAGCTATTGTTTCAACTATTCAAAATGCTGTACACTGTTCAGTTCTGTCTTATTTCCCTATTTTAGTTATAGACACTTATAGTTAGATGAGGTTGATTTTTATAAATCATCATGAAGTGTTTTGGGTTTTTTTTTTCAGTTTCAGAATAACAGTTTATATTGAAAAGATGAATTTACTGGTACCCCTACTCTTTTAGTAGGCTTAATTTCCCTCTGTAGTTACTCCTGGCTCCATTCTGTAGGATTTTGGAGTAAGGTAAGACAAGAACTTAGCATCTCCCATATCAGTGTGCAGAAACCTTGTGCCTTGGAAAAGGTACACAGTTGAAAAGTATTACTAAGCAGAGGAAATTAGTTCTATTATCAACTATCTGTGTACAAATCTTAGTTGTGAGACTTGTCTAGGAGCAAATTCTTTTCTTGTTCTCCACCATGATATAAGAACTTACCATTTATTGCTTACCTTGGAAAACTATTGTATCAGATTTGTGGTTCTTTACTATTGCCTCCTTTAGCTATGCTACAGGTAGTTAACCGCACATTTAGTGACAGTTCAAACTTGCAATAGCACTGAATGAGTGGTGCTCGCAATCAGTTCTCAGAGTTTCAGCTGCTGCAAGACTCCACATTCACATGATCACAATCCTGGCACCTGGCTTGCAATTATAATGTCACATTTTGCCCATGGCTGACCTTTTTTTTGGCTGGCTTCAAACAAGCAAAGGTAATGAGGAAACCGGCAAGAGGTTGCAAATGGCAACCATGTAATGTTTTACTTAACGATGGAAACCAGAAATGCTAGAATTGTTATCACTAAGCAGGACATTCACATGGCATGTTGCTTTATGGCCACCATGCTTAGTAACAGCAATTCTGATCCCAATTGCCATTGTTAACTAAGGACTTACCGCTATGGAGTTCAACCACTCTATCTTTCCCCATCATCCAACAATTTCATATAGCTCCCCAAGAAACAAAGGGACCTATTTTCTTCCTATTCTATTTCCTGGTAAATATCTAATTTGCAAATTTTCCAGGTGGCTCACCACTCTTCTGTGGTGAATAATCTGATAAAAAGCTTTCCCTTCACATCTTTCTATGATAGTATCAGCAATGCTTTTAATAGAATTTGGATTTCTCTCTTGAGTGTTATTAGAGTAAATGAGATACGGTTCCTCTCCAAATGAAAACATGAAGTTAATTATTTGGACCTTTGCAATTTTCAAAGCATTACATTCAAACCCATCCTTTGGAACAGAATTATCAGGTCACTGCTAACAACATGATTATGGTTTTCTACATCAATAAATAATGTAACATACATTGTTTAAGCTTTTTCAGATGAGATTGATGCCTCTGCCACTGGATAACATTTGTAACTATCTGCCTCTTAGGGTCTGGCAACAAGAAGACTGATTGGATGGGACTGCATCTGTTAGTAGCAAGGACAATATTTAATTTGTGAGAGACTCCCTTTATTTATCTTTTCCCATTCACTCAGAATATTTTTGTCAGCATTTCTGCAATAGAGAAGGAACCCAGAGCAGAAAGAGTTCTGTGAGAGTTTATTTTCTTATAGTTAGTGAAAAAGTGGACCTTCCAAAACAAAGAAGGAGCTAGTTAATTAATTCATTTCATACAATGGGAATGAGAGACAATGTTTTGAATATGCTTTCTATATATAGTGTTTGCTCTTGACTTACAGCACTTACTTAAATTCCTTGACTAGATAGATACAGTGGTATTCCATGCTGAATGCTGCTTACTGTCAAACCTGCTGAAAAAATATTTTAAAGTAGCAACAGCAATGGATGAATCATGAACAACCAACAGTAACTATGCGCTTAACCAACTACTGACTTGAATTTTGCACAGTGCATTTTTTTGTCCAACATGCAAAGCTTGTCAAGCAACATCACAACAGTTCTTGCATTCAGCAGTCTAAAGGCTCAGCTGTGCAGCCTTCATTTCACATTACTACTGTATGTGCACAGGTAGTCCTCAAATTGCAAGCACAATTGGGACTGGCACTTCCATCACTAAGCGATGTGCTTTTTAAATGAGTTGCAACTGATCTTACAACCATTTTGTTGTGGTTGTTAAGTTAATCATGCTATCTTTAAATGAGTCCAACTTTCTCCATTGGCTTTGCCAGCACTGTCATAAATTTGAACAGTTGTTAAGAAAATGGTTGTACGTGCTTTTTTGGTTTTTGCAACATTTCTTTGAAAATGAAAGCACACGGGAACGTGTAGGAATAATATATTAGAATTATATAATTACCATTATCACTTCTTCATAGCAATTGTTTTTTAAAAATGCAGCCTGTTTGTTATATCCAAAATGGTTGTCAATCCATTAACATGGGTTTAATTGGCTCTTCCCTCAGCCTGTTTTCTTTCTGTCCTTCAGCTAGCTTCAATGGGTAGAATCAAGACTGAATTAGTGCTTGCTATTTTATTGGATAATGAATATCTCCACATTTTTGTAACTTAGGACAATTCATTCATTTAAAAAAAAGGAAAAACTTGAACTAATAAGGATCAAAATTCCCAATGTTGTTCTGTGTCCAGAATACTTAAAACTGCCATTTAAAGTCTAATTATTCTGCACCATTCCCAGTGCAGTTTTTAGGCTCTGGCAAAGATAAATTAAAGATTGTTGTTGTTATGGTTTGTCAGCCAGGTGTTTAGATTGGATTTGGCATTTTTAACCATCTATCGCAGGGGTATCAAACTGCTGGCCCGCGGGCCGGTTGCATCATACAGATGCCGTGCCCACCCCAGCTCCGGCAATGCAAAAAAAGTTGTGATAGATCGCGACACATCACATGACGCGCTAAGTTTGACACCCATGACCTATCGAGTCCTTCCCAAGAACCTGGCATAGGCAGATGTTGTTTTTGATGGATTTGTTTGTTGCAAAGTCAGCCAAATGTTTAGACTCAAATTGGCATTTTTACGCATCCTTCTCAAGAACCTGGGATAGGCAGATTGTTTGATGGTGTTAAAGATATTGTTGCATGATGTAAGCTGTTCCAAGTAAAGCTGCCTTTTGTAATTGACTGATAGTGATTTTGTCAATGCTGATATCACCGTGGGTATTATCCTCACTTTTTTTGCCACAACTGTTCTGTTGCCATCTTCTTACAGATTCGTAGATGATGATGTGGCCATTTTCTCTACAGTAATCCAGTGTGCACGCATAAGATGTGCTTTTTATGGAATCAGTAACACAGAGAAATAAGGTTGATGAGCAACATTAATGCTGCAGGAGTTCCAAAAGCAAGATTGTCTTTCTGTCCTCTTGTTCTTTTTCTAATAAACTGGGTTTCTTAAAAAAAAATCTTGAATATTGGATAACTTACAGACAGATACACTTTACTGAATTTCTTCTGTACTGGTTTTTACCTTAATGAATTGTATATGCACAGCATTCATGTTTATGAAATTCTAAACCTGTTATTTTCTGTTTTATGTGGAAAAACATCATCCTGTTAAGTAAAATAAAATTACTCTTTTACTTCTATTAATTTATTTTTCCTTATAAGCGAAGCGAAGTCGGTCTATCAACAACTGTGCTCGTCTCTGTGAGGCTTTGCCAGCCACTAAAAGTGCGCCTCTTCTCCTCCATACTGTGAGCTCTCTCTTGCCTGATATCTCTTACACTTCTTACTCTTGCGCTTTTGCAGGTATGGTATTATACAATTTAGCAAGATTGCGCTCTGCTTTATTTCACCCTATATCTTACATACGGCATCCTAAATATTACATAATATTGTATTTTGATTGAAAACATTGATGTTTTTCCAAGTATGTCAGAAAGTAAGCATTAGCAATCTGAAATCTTGTTTAGATAAAGCAGCTTCAGATTCCCAGGTTTCTTTGAGACTGAAACCAAAATCTTTTCTAGATATATATGCCAATTTCCCTTGAACAATACTCACTTTTCAGTGAGTATATACACATATATGTATCCAATTTTCTTTTTCTTGACAAAGAGTTAAAGAATTAAATTGGGAGACTAAGATGGCCATTTCGAGCTCATTCTGCTCTCTTCAGTTAGCCACACCCTTTATGGGATTCGAACCTGGGCAGTTTACATACTAGGCAGTGATTTAACCACCAAGCCACAGACTCTCCTCCCCTCTTTGCCAGCCGAAGCAAGGGAGTATATACAGGAAGTTTTTCAGACAGACAGTTGGGACTTGAGTCTGCTTAACGCCCCTAGTTGGGGGGCTGCAAGGCAAAAGAGATTGTAAAAAGTAGAACTGCAGTATAGCAGTTAAAATGCCAAGGTGTAATCAATCAGACCTGTCTGTCTGAAAAACTTCCTGTACATATATGTATATACACATATACACAGTACATTCTTTTATATTGTGAGAGACTAATTGTTTACTTTTAAATATAGTAGTTTCTTAGACTTCTACAGCATTCTCAAGTTGTCAATAATCATTGGGAAGTACAGTTTGAATGGGATAAATCCTATCACCACCTATTCTTGACATCCCCAGTTTTTCTCTATGTAGCTAAATCAGCAGCTGATTTTTCCCAGCTCACAGGAGATCATATCATGGGCACGCATCTATTCCAATTCCCTTGTATGTTTAGATTTCTTTTCCAATTTAGCCAACTGTATTTGAGAAAATGAGGAAAGAGAATCAACCATGATTCTAGTTCCTAATCTTGATACAAATTTCTATAGAATTGGAGTAGGATTGGATAGCCTGCTAAGAGAATGCTGGCAATGTCCACTGATGAACCCATGCTTGTCAACCAGAGGTCAGTCATCTTACCAATATGAATTTATTTTAAGAGGCAGGGCAAATGGGAAATGAACATACTTCATTTGTTCTGTTTCTTTTGGAGGCAAGTCTTCATTGTAAGATTTCCAAGCTCTACCACAAACAGCAACTTAATGATACCAGAGATCTATCAAAAGAATGTTGATATTGTAAGTCCTCTTTGTATCCTCAAGTTCTGCTTCCATTGTTAAATCATCCAGCCCATGCTGCCATCTCCACTGTCTGTCCTCTTTTCAGGGATGCTACCTGCTACTCAACTCAAGAGTGCTTGTATTAGAATGACGTGGCAGAAGCACTGAGTTCATTGATGTGATTTTATTTTTCCATTCCTACCTTTCCCTTTAGAAATGCTGCTGTTCAACAGAAGAGCTGCCAAGGCCATTATTGCCTCTTCCACTCTTGTCATAGATGGAGAGGCTGTGAGATTGTCCTGCTCTTCCTGTGCACTGATAGTTACAAATCAACTAGAATGCAGCAGGTCTGCTAGGATTCTTGTCTTTCCCAGATCGCTACAGCTTTCACACACAACTACAAGTGCCAGGTGTTCCCATTTAAATTGACAGGTATTGGAAGCATGACTACAGTAACAGGAGTCATGTTTTAGAGCTTAATCACTACAAATCACTTTCCCAAGGAAAAATTTATTAAATAATTTAAAACTCACATTTTGTTTTGAAAAATATGAAAAAAATGGGCTTAAGCTGGTTTCACAAATCAGCTTGTTCATTTATCCACATAACATTTTGACATCTGATGAATTCAAAATATATTTTTTGTTAAGAAATGTTGCTTCTTATCTTGAAGTCCAGAATTAATGCATTTCCCAAAAAACTCAGGTCTCTGGGTTTTAAAACTGCACATAGTAAGATATAATGCTACACTGAAATATTAGGTGTGAATATTTCAAGAGGAAAGCTTTGCATATGTACTCATACTTATTTCGGTGGAAATATAATTAAACTGAGATATGATTAAACCAATGCAAAAATAAATTTGTAACTAAATAAGCTAAGTAAAAATGAAAAATTGGAGGTCAATGTTATATTACAATTTTATATATCAGTTTAATGTATTTTTATGTACTTTCACTTGATGGGTAAAGTAAATCATAGATACCACAGCAAAGAACAGGTTACAATGTGTAGAATTCAATTAGATAGTACTTTTAAGTGCACTACTTTATAAAAGTGGCCAGTAGGGTTATTTTGAATTATGGATAGCTCTGGGTAATATTGAGACATACTCTGTCTGCATTGTCATGGTAGCATAACTTTTAGTTCATATCCCAGAAAATCAAATAAATATATGCCGGGAGCAGTTTGTCAGCCTTTATTTTCCCATTATGGTATTCCAGCTATTCTTATAGTAAATAGCCAGACTGTACTTCCAATCACATACAGGAATATCAGATTCATAATTAAAATGTTTCTATATCAATCAATGGACAAGTATTGGCTGCACACAAATTTAAAACATGATATATACATATATATTTTTTAAAGGTAAATGAATCAAAAGCTGATATTTGAAATTTCTTTACAGTTACCATATTTCTTACATGAGGGAATTCATTTTGTTGGGAAAAAAAATCTTGCTGAGAAGAAACAGTGTTCTTATAAGTTCTTAATCCTTCTAGATATCCCTTCATACTTCAGATCATAGCACATTCCCATCATAACTCAATAGTACAAAGGCTTAAACTGTATTATATGTTTACGTTGTGTTAAGTGACAATGTTTTATATGTTAATTGATAATAAGGATGTAAATATTTTAATAAGTCAAAGATCTTTATTAAAATAGATATGGACATTTTAAAAATGTAATTGATAAAACCTTTGTATCAATCCCTATAGAAAGTGAACAACGTGAACTATCAGAAAATGGATCAGGAATTATTAATCAGCAACCGGTAAACTTATTGAGAGCAGAATATAACAGTCCTTTTTCAGATCAGGATCAATTAACTCGAAGCAGTAGTACCTCTGATATTAGAGAACAATGCAGTTCTGATATTTTCCAAGGTAATCTAGAAATACTTTGAGAAAGAATTGTTTTCATATGCAACCGCTATATGTAACAACATCTGAAACACTATTCATATCATGTGCTAAATTTATTTACTATGCCATTTTCTGTCTTCTATTATTTACAGCTCTGTCCAAGCATTTTAAAATACAACTCATTATTAATTTTTATAATAACAGTGGTTTAAAAGTTCATTTTTACATATATACTTCAGTAAGTCTGATAGCAATTTTTAATTATAGCCCATTTATGTAAAACATACACTAACATTGTAGCAAAAAAAAGCCCAGTCAATTCAGTAGAATTTATTGAGATGAATCAGGTCATTCATATTTAAACAGCTTTTCTTGTTAGAGCAGAAATGTCCCAGTTTACAGGCAACAACCTCAGATATAAAGAACAAAACAAATCAAATCTTTATTACAATTATAAACCAGCATACATATACATATAAATTATTAGGTTTTTATCTCGCATTTTTTATCTCCTGTATAACTGAGGATGGCAAACAACCCTATGAGATGGATTGGGCTGAAAGAGTGTGTCTAATCCAAAGTTACCCAGTTGGCTTTCCTGCCTCAGGGTGGACTAGAACTCATAGCCTTCTTGTTTCTAGGACAGCGCCTTCACCACTACACCAAACTGACTCTGTGAAAAGGATGCAAAAACAGAAGAAACATTTTAGTCAGCCATGTTATAAATGGCTTTTTATAAATCAGCATCCTTTATATGTAACAGGTTTGCGGTCATTTGGAAACCATTACATTATATAGGATCTCAATATTTTAGGTAGTTTTAGATAGTTAATATTTTCGAACCACCAGAAGACAACAACTGTAGTGTTTCAAAGCCAGCTCTTTTCCTAAATACTTAATGTGATTTTGCAGTTTGCAAAGTAACTAACCTCAGTTAGTTACCTGATTTCAACATATTAATTTTTGCCATTTATTAAAAAAAAACTTTAAAAAACAGTACACCATATTTTATTTATGATCATTAATATATTCAATAATTATAAATACGTTTAATAATGCTTACATGAATTTAATAATTGTGTAAATGTAAATATGCACATATATATTTTCATAACTTATAAAATTGTATATTTGAAATAATAAAATAAACATTATATTCAAATCAATTTGTTAATTTTGTAATCCATAACATTTCACTCATACTTCACAGTTAGAAAAACAGAGAGTTCACAAAATTTAACTGCAGGATCCAGATCTGTTCAAAAAAGTAAGGAGACCATGAACAAGGAAAGTACACTACAAGAAGTAAGTACAAATAAATAGGATCACAATGTATATTAAAATAAGACATATGTCTCACTTCATTATATTAAAATAATGTATTCTTATGTTATGTTTTATGGTAACAATTGACAATGTAAAGAATGGAAGCATGTTGTGAAAAAATGTAGAACTAAGAGAAATATAGACTTTTTTTTTACATTTAAGAGTTTCCTATTGTCAAAGTATATGGAAATATTCAGTTACAGAACAATGATTAAGTTCAAACTGTAATTTATTAAATAGCCATATCCCACAACATACATTAACATTACGAATATTTATAGAATTAAAACAGAACTTAATACTGGCCCATACCTACCACTGTTTAACTTCCATTTATTTATTTCTGCAGTTAATGTAAGTAGGGTTACATCCTGTATTTGTTTAAAATAAAATGAAAGAATTTTAAAAAATCATCTAAACTGAGAGATACCCCACATCTTTTCAATATGTGTCTCACAGGCTGATAAATATAATTAAAGATATAAAAGCTTATTGGGCAAATATTCAGTCTGAAAAGGGAAGAACAGGAATGTGAGGCTATCTGCCCTCAATCACTGTTGAAGGCATAGTTTGCAGTTTTAAAACTGAATGCTTGCGAGGCTAGGTAGAAGGCTGTGTGAACTAAATACTTACCTCTTTAATGGTCCAGTTTTAGACTGCTGCATCATGGTCAGAGTCCCTCATCAGCAGATACCTGGACTGGCCCCAGTCAGGAAGCACACTTTTCCTATTAAGAAATCAGTGCTGTGAAAAGTACACAAAAAGTTTTAAAATTCTGTCTCATTGCAATTACAATTAGATAATTTTGGGTTTGACAAGAACAGAAGTTGACACTTTACAACAGCTAACAGTCTTATCAATTCTCTCTCTCTCTCTCTCTCTTTTGCATCTACAGACATTCACATGTCCTTTTTTTCTTTTTTTTCATCCCTGTTAATTATTTTAACAAGTTTTACTGTCCTGTTCATCTCCAACCATAGAACAAATAAATGAAATCAAATAATTAAGAAATGATGCCTAATATTGTGAAGCTTATACAGTAATAGTGTGTGAAATTGATCAGTGCTTTGAAGGAGACAATTTTGAAGCTATATTGCAATTATATTAATATGTAAAACACATTTTTTCACAAAATCATGCAGGCAAGCAACACTCCATCTGAATTAATTCTCAAGACAGACAGACAGCTGTTACATGGAAATCAGAAAGAGAAAGAAAAATGTAAGTTTTTCAGAAAAATCACTTTATCAAAATGATTGGTGAAATAGAATATACTGATGTCACAAGATTCATATAATAACATTTTCTGCTTTAATTACTTCAGTCATATTTTCAGATTGTATTATTACAGCCTATTTTATGTAACTTTTGTTTTAGGTGAAAGTATTAGCAGTGATACTTCTATTGGATACAACAGTGAAATGGGCATGAGCTTGGCTACCTGGCAAACGTGTGAAGAAAATAATGATGTCTCCATGCATGCCGACATTTCTGTGGATCCAGATGCCCATCAGTGGTTGGCTGCCAACTTCTCAGGTAGGCAGTCTTAAAAGGGAAAGGTAAACTGAGTTGATATTAATCATAACGTTACATTCCTTCAGCTAAGGAAACTGAGTTATGAAATGGTTGAGCTTTCGACCATCTTGTTTGGAGATAAAACAAAGGACATGACATCTTCATTCATTCATCCCATGCACAGAGGCTTGTATCAGCTCTTCTGCTTTGCCTTCCCTAGTGATTAGCCCTTTCACCTCTTCCCAGACAGGGGAACATGCATGATATTATCATATTTCTTAAGTGCCTAAACAGTATTAACTTTAATATATGTAATAGAAGAGTATATCTCTGTATATGCATACTGGTATACGTGTAAACTTTTATTTTCTGCACTTACTTTTCACTGGTACAATAATATACTCCAAAGTGAGATATACCTGACGTAACTTTATTGGTTTTTACGTACAGAACCAAGGTGTTTTATTCTCCTAGGAATTTTAATCAGTGTGTTAATTTTTAACATGCTGATATTCAAAAACATTTTATTCAAGCTGCTACATTTATGGTTTTATGGTCTCTATCATCTATCTTTTTCTTATTATTTTATATTGTATATTTTAATTGCTCTAGAAGTTTGTATGGTTTTACTCCAGTATAACTATATGGGAAAACCTGGTTTCTTTTAAAAAAATGTTTTATATCATGATAAGATATGTATATGATTTCAATAAAGTGGTATTTATGCATTATTGATGGTATAAAAGTCTATCTTTAAAGATAGAAAAAAAAGAAAGGTTTATATCTTTGTATCTTGGTTTCTAATTTACCCCTGTAAAAGTTTATATTGGCTGTGTTTTATTATATATTCTATCTATGACAGGCATGTGAAACTGCTGGCCCGCGGGCTGCATGCATCACGCCAAAACCGTGCCTACCCCATTGCTGGCAATGGGGAAAAAGTCGAGATATGTCGCGCAATGTCACATGACGTTGCGAGTTTGACATGCCTGATCTATGGGAACCATTCTTGCTTAAATTTGGTTAAACTCATCAGAAGTAACATATATATTATTAATATATAAGCAAGTATGGTTCCCATAGATAGAATATATTATACAACAACATATATATTGTTAATTTTTCCATTGTTGCATATTCTCTGAGTTTAAGTTCCCAATCAGATATTGTTAGAATTCTGTTTTTCTTCTAGTATTGGATAACATTTAATTTTGTTTTCATAAGCATTAATATCAGTAAATTATGATGTTTTCTGGGATTATACCTAGTAAGAAAAATGTGATTTCCAAACTCATTAGAAAAGGAACTATGGCACCAGTTGTAAATTAAGTTTATGACTATTCTGTCATCTCCAACTGCTGTCTTTGCAGTTTCCTCACAAGGAGCAACTGTCCGGAGCACTTGTGAGTGATCTCCTGTCCTCTCCTTATTCAAAGAGCCGGTCTACTCACTGGCTGTTCATTCTTTAGCGTAGTCATCAGTTAATGCTTTTTGTGGAGCCATCTTCTGTCCACCACTTCTTCCTCCAAAGTCCCAAAAAGGATATTGTGAATGTTTCTTTCACATAAATAAAATATGTTCATTTTATCATGCAGTATTTTTGTTTCTTCTGTCTCTCTGTTTCAAAAAATAAAGTTTTTTAAATAAATAAAATTTGATATCTTTTTCTCTTTTTGCACATATGTTAAAAATGCTAATGCAAACCATTATTTCTTCTAGACAGCAGTGAATTCCTTGCCGATGATTGTAGCATAATTGCTGGTGGCAGTCTTACTGGATGGCATCCTGACTCTGCAGCGGTATTATGGAGAAGAACATTAGGAATTCTTGGAGATGTGAACAATATCCAGTCTCCTAAAATACATGCCAGAGTTGTTGAATATCTCTTTGAGTTATGGCACAAATTAGCAAAGGCAAGGTTGAATGTTATGATGAATTTACTGTGATGTAAGCAGCTAAAATAAACATTCTATAATATATTCAAATCAAATGAAATTTTCAATATTTAAAAATATCCTTACTAACCCAATTTATTAAGACTTCAGCAGTTGATTAGTCTGCTGGAATTGTGCACCCAAAATGCACAAAAGTACCCCCATTTTTTGCCCCACACATGCTAAAAAACAGATGCTAACTTGCTAGATCTGGTCCCTAAGCCCCTGTATCTTAGCAAATGTGATGATGCAGTTAGCAAAGAAAATGTTGCTGAAGAATTATGGTCTCTAATGGCAGACATTTGTTTAACAAATAAACTGGACTAAATAAGGAATAAATGGACTAAAATCCAGCAATATCTAGAAAGCGATGGATTCTCCACCATTCCACTAATGTGTTTAGGACAGTTTTAATGTATATTTCTTTGTGGCAAACTAATGGATTTGTTCCATAGAAAATGGAGAAGATTGCAAACAACTGCTCCAGTTTCATAACCCTGTTCATCACAGAATAATGATGAAAAAAGACAATAGGAGAAATACATATTTAGTATTCCATTGATTTCCTATAAAATGAAGAAAAGAAAGAACATGTATAGACCATCTCATATCTTGATTTCATCAGTTAAATTTATTCAAATCAACAAGAAAATAACTTTGAGACTCAATATTTTGCATGTAAATGTTTAAGAACAATGCAACTAACATTATAAGGCTGATGAAATTTAAAACACATTGTTTCCTGTTTATTTGTTTTAGATAAGAGACAACCTGGCAATAAGTCTGGATAACCAGTCTACTCCTTCCCCTCCTGTTTTAATTCCACCACTTAGAATATTTGCATCATGGTTGTTCAAGGTAAATTGTTCATTTAAATGCAAACAGTTTATGGATGGATTTGGAACAGAGGAAAAGTTTTTTATTGCCAAACAAGATGCCCTAGTTGGAATTTTCCCTCGGGATGTTTTTAGTGTCTTGTGTTCCAGGTGAATAAAGTCAGAAACATTTTGAATATTCCGCAAGAGGTGTGCATGACACAGAAAATGTGTTTCTGTTTTAAACCGTATCCTAATAAGATACCACTCTGACACATTGAGTGATCCATGTTCCAAATAGAAAACTCCTGAAAATTTTTTGAATCTTCCGGCCACATAATATAATGAGAACGTGAAAGAACTGTTGGGTTTTTGATTCACTCTAGTTGGGGTGATATTGTATATTGACTGCTACCTACCATGCAATCTAAAAAAAAAGTGAAGGGGATATTTTGTTAAAATAGTGAAAATAATTAAAAATTATCTTAATGGAAGCAGCAGTTGTAATATATCTTTTTTTTAAAAAAAAATGTGGTCTACTTACCACAAATCCAGAAACCAATCTATTTGTATTAGGTATCATTTCAAAAAATAAAAACTTCAATTATTTCATTAGTTATGCTAGTTCCAATGAAAATATATCACTAAGTACTCTGTACTCAAACCAAAAGTTAACAAAGCTAACTTAGTAAGTATAGGTAGTCCTCGAGTTATGACCACAGTTGAGCCCAAAATTTCTGTTGCTAAGCAACATTTGTTAACTGAATTTTGCCCCATTTTATGATCTTTCTTGCCACAATTGTTAAGTGGATCACTGCAGTTCTTAAGTTGGTAACTTGGTTGTTAAGTGAATCTGGCTTCCCCATTGACTTTGCTTGTCAGAAGGTCACAAAAGGGGATCACAGGACCCCGGGACACTGTGACCTCCATAAATATGAATCAGTTGCCAAGCATCTGAATTTGATCACGTGACCATGGGGATGCTGGAAAGGTCGTAAGTGTGAAACACGGCCATAAGTCACTTTTTTCAGTGCCATTGTAACTTCCACAGTCATTAAATGAACTGTTGTAAGTCGAGGTCTACCTGAAAGTTGAGGACTACTTTACTGCATACATGTAACTTTGTATTTTACCTAATGTCTACCTTTGTGTGCAAGGCATACTATAAAACCCAACATATACAGTACATGCATATAAGCCATCAATCCTACTCTCCCCATGGCAAAGATTTTAAAAAGATAGCTGTGATCATTTTCTTACTATGTGTAGCCTAAGGTTAGTTATCCAGAATAACCTATATGGAAACAGTGCAGCGTGTTCTGTGGGATGTGATCTTAGAAGCAATGGGTCCTTCTTACCCAGGCAAGTCAATGACTGAGGCTTAGCCATTGCCCTGTATGAATGGTAATGGGCCATGGCTAGGTAGGAATTGTGGAGACTTGAACAAATTTGCTGAAACCTGCTTGTTGAGAAGGAATATAGAAAACCTGTATCCATATTTTGCATTACTGGAGGCTTGCACTAGATTTAAAAACTTGTCCATTTGTGGATTAACAATTTAAGGTATTTTTTTTCTCACGAGTGTTTAACAAAATGTTTCTGACTAGCATCAAATATAGAATCAAAACCACCCTGGTGAGGATATTTACATATTTTAATGTATAATGGTCTGGTTATTTCAGAGTTCACATATGATTTAACAAAATATTTTTTTTAGGCTACAACTTTACCAGATGAATATAAAGAAGGAAAGATCCATGCCTACAAACTGATATGTGCTATGATGACAAGACGACAAGATTTTATGCCAAATCCTGACTACCTGGTGCATTTTTATCTTATCATGCACATTGGCTTAACTAGTAAAGACCAGGTATTAATGAGATAGTTCTGATTTTAAAACTGAATTGCACTTATTAATACAATTTGCATAATTTGGATCATAAGAATTTTTGTAAATGAAAGGAAATTCTGGAGTGGATTGAAATGAGGTTAAGGAGAAGAAAGAAGGGAGAAAAAATGAATACCTTTTCTTCCAATTTAGGATACAGCTTTTAATAGAAGGGATTTCAATCTCAAACCATTTTTACTTCATTTCTTACTGAAAACTGGTTCTAGATATCCCTATTGTAAAGGGCTTTTAGCTATTTTTCTAGCAACAGCAGTGCTTCTACAATCCTACTTTGCCTGGATAAGCCAAAGTGGGTATCCACAGGCAACGAAGAAACACAAAGCCTATAGTTTTATGAGATGGTTAAACCCATAGGTCTAGCCATTTGTCAGAACTATCTAACAATCACAGAAGTTTTCGGGTTTACCTATTAATGTATTATATATTATTTGTTTTATTTTATTCATGAGACGATTGCCAAACTCATTTATTTTTTTTAGATTACAATTTTAGCATAGACGGATATAAAGAAAGAAAGATTTAGGGGGCTTGTAGTATTGCAAACTTTGAGAAAGCCTATCTTAGACTGTAGAGGTGTTTAAAGCATCTGATTGAATTCTTCTGGATGACTTTCAGGTTTTAAGGCCTAAATATGTGAACTAGATACTTGACACTGCTCAACAAAGACCTGCCCAGTTATTCATACACCTTATTCATAAATTCTGCTTTATTCAGATATACAGTAAGATATCTGAATATATCAGGTATATTATACAGCCAAATATCTCTGTGCATTAGAACCAATTGTAATTTGTGGTGTTGGTAACTTTTCCCAGGTTTTTTCCTGGGAGCACCACAATGGGCCCTAATGCGTTTTTTGTTATGCTTCCATAACAAAACTTCCATTCAGAGTGGTTAATTTCAAGGCTTTGCACTTTCAGTTAACCAGTTGATCAATCCATTTTTTAAAAAAAATAAAAAATTACAGTCTTCCAGGCATGTAAAAGAGGGCAAAGGCTATATGAAAAGATCAGGAAAAGGGATCAACACATAGGAAACAAGCAGTATCAATTGGAGCCATCCAGCAAAATGCATCCTTTTAGACTGCACACCCTATATTGCTTGCATACATCTTAAAGCAGGATTTTAGGGAAAACGGCATTTCCAGGCTGTAGCACCTTTAGCTCTCCTGTAGACGAACATTGAATTACAGCTAGAGGCATGTGGACATGTGCTTGGGAAATAACTAGTAGGCTGTCCTTGCATCAGAGCAAGATGCGGATTTGGGCTAGGTAAAGTATTGTAGTTTTCTTGGAAATGAGGGGGGAGGGGAAGTAAAGAAACTAGAATTGGAACCAATTATTGCTAATTTATGTAATCCCCCTCAGTGTATTATATGTAATGTAATCTTTAGTAAGTTTAGAATGCTCAGCTGGGGCTGGGAGTTATAAATTTGGTCTTACAAAGAATGATCTTAGAGCTTCATTATAAAAGGCCCCACAAGAGCATTCCTAAAAAAAAGGGATCCTGAAGATCTGAAGAAGTATAAGTAGGATGGATTTGATTTAAATCAAATTGATTTAATTCATAATTTAATTCACTAGTCAGGGAGAGCCAATCTAATGTTTAAATCATTTCACTTATCAAGAATATTTTACAATAATCATTTCTAGTAAAAGTGCTTTTTTGATACGGTATGAATACAGTTTTTTTTCAGAGATGCATATGTTAATTTTAGAATCTTCTTACATTTAATACATTTTTGTCAGATTTTTAAAAAATCATTTTTATAACAAATGAAATTAGGATATTAGTAGCAAATTAGCCGCTATGTAGTTGTGAAGATATTAGGAGATGAACCAGCTCCAGTTGAATTATTTGTGGGTATTTGAGGGATACATTTGCCATGTTACAATAGCATAACCACCAGCTGCTTTTAAATTGGCTTGTTCTGACTAATTTTCTTCAGCAAACAATAAAAATAGATTATTACTTAAAACGTGCACTTCGGATTTAAAGTACATTTTGTTAAAAAATAAAGAATAGGCAATTTCAACCAAGTCAGCACAAGGCATTGAAAACTTTGGTGAATGGTGAATAAAGTGTTCATCTGTGCCTCTTTTTTTTCAAAGTCTGGCAAAAGAAAGACAAATGTCTTGCTTTTTCAGTTCCCAAATTGCTTTGCAGTTTTCAGTGAATTGTTCCAGAGGAAGAGAACACTCTTTGTAAATCAACAAAACTAATTGCTGCTATTACAATTTGGATTACCCCTTCAATGATTTCTGAATCCAAATGTTTAGATTTATTACTTAGACTTCCTTTGTTGACAATCTCATGATCAAACATACATCTATGGATTGGATCAATCTTAACCCCATTTGGTCTAATAGTTAAGGCACCAGACTAGAAACCAAGAGATTGTAAATTCTAGCCCCACCTTAGACATGAAAAATCGGCTGGGTGATTTTGGGCAAGTCACTCTCTTTCAACCCAACCCAGTCAACCCCATAGGGGAAACTGGTATCAGTTGTTTCAATAAGAAAGGCACTGCTATCTGTTATATAAGAACATACATGGAACTGTAAATATTGCTCTATTCATCAAGACTCAGAGCTACAAATTTTCCTCTATGGATTATTCGTACATTTCTCACTTTCTTCTTCACACACTATATCCAACACTTCATTTATATTTACATTTATATTATGCTGCCTTCCCTCCAGGTGCTCAAGGTTGTATACACTGCACTTTTTCCAAATTTTCTACCCCACTTCTATGTGACAGGTTGGGCTGAGACAAAGTAATTGTTCCAAATCTTTCAGGGACTTCACTGAACATGGCTTTTCTCTGTTCTAGCCCAACAAGTTATCACATACACTGTCTCTGAAGTTTTCCTTGCAGTAACAGTCCTATTGGGTAGACCAAATCCTGGGTAAGGAATTGTACATTGTTCATAAAATATACCTTCCAATCATGCAGAAAGGGACTTGACACATAAACAAACCAAAGTTTTTAAAAAAACATATCTCTATTTCTGTACAGTCTAATTGGTTTCTATTACTGAGTTGTCTAGTTCTGTGTGATAAGTCTTTCTTGGAATTTTTTTTTTATCTACATGCTTGCTATATATGGTACAGTTGGGTTTTTTACTTATATGATATGGATTATTCTGAAATGGTAGCCACTAATGATGCTAAATATAGTGCAGATTGACATCGTGCATTTTGAAGATCTTCCTAAATAGAAGCAATCAGCTCAGTTAGCATATTGACTTTTTATTTAGTATGACTGAATGCATGCAACAATAAAAATTACTACTAAAAGGAATATTTGTATTTTATTATAAAATTATTACTAAACATAAGATATACATTATTGATTAGTCAATTAGAATAGACCATATCAAACATCAGCATCAGCCACAATAAAACACAATAAAATAAGATAAGATAGTGAACTGAAGTGAGATAAAATAAAATAAAATATAGTAGGTGAGATAAAGTGTAGATAAAAAGTATGATGAAATAGTATAAGATAAAATAGAAAAAGAAGAGAACTTTATTAAGTTGACTGACTGTGTCAAATATTAAATATAATAACTGTACTTTTGTTCAAACATAAAACTTCTAAGTTCAGCTATTAACATGGCTTCCGTTTCCAAATAAATTTATGTAGCTTATAAGCATGCAAAATACATAATGCTATCAAACACTTGCTAGCAAAGTGTTTTATTGTATCTTAAACCATGCATAACCAGAATAAGAAGTTAAATTAGTATTTCTAAATTTTCTAGTAAGCAACATAAAATTAATTCTCTTTTATTCCTCTTGGTGGCAGACTTAGCTTCAGATTTTTCAGTAAGCGAAACATGCAATTCTGAGACAGAATTGCTTTTGTGATCCTTCATGTATTAGTTTCCATTCTGAATACACTCTGTTTTATCTAAATCTGAACAAAGCTAATGAGATTTTTAGGACTATACATGTAAATGTTCTGGAAAGTTACAATATGTTTACCCATAACATATAGTCCTTTTAAGGGTTAGATAAAAGCAGGGGAAGATAAGTTGCAAACATTTCACAATAATTAAAGGGTCTTTTCAACATATGCTCTGATGACATTTTGAATCAGCGCACATGAATTACATCTGATTCAAAATAAAAAAAATGCTTTAGATAATTCCTATGTATTATATTTGTGAGAGGTCACATGTTGAACCTAATCAGTTTAGGAAGTATGGCTTTTATGCTAAATCAACTTTATTTCCCCTTACCAATAACATCATGTAGAAAAGGGCAGATGATGATTCATACTAAAATGCAAGCATTCATTTTTCAGCCCTTTCTTGGGTAGGATTAATAATCAGAATCAGCAGATTGGAGATATGACAGCTATAAATAAGCATAAACAGTAAAGCATTGTTGGTAATAAGGCTTTTGTTGGAAATATTTAGATTCCTAAAGCACTACAGGCCTGAAATCAAAACATTCACTATACTCCATGCAAAGCAAATTTCTGCGTGCTTAAAAGCTATTTGCTTTGCAGAGGAGAAATGTATCTTCTCACTGAGTAAATATATGTCGGAGTAAAGTATTTGCAGAGGACCTGCAGTGGCAACCCTCCTTCAGGTATAAATGCAGATCT
Organism: Protobothrops mucrosquamatus; assembly: GCF_001527695.2. NCBI lineage: Eukaryota > Metazoa > Chordata > Lepidosauria > Squamata > Viperidae > Protobothrops > Protobothrops mucrosquamatus. The sequence continues at coordinate 1,602,670 of NW_015386289.1, forward strand.
GTTTCTCAAATTCCTGCGTTTTACATAGGGTTGCCACCATGAAAATATTTTCCTAGTGATATTGCAGATCCACAGAACTCTTTCAGAAATAGTAAAAAAAAAATGCGCCTTTGGTGGATTTAGGTGATTAGAAAAAGTACTGTCTTCCAGAGAATGCTGGAATGGTTTATAAAGGGGCGGGGGTTGATAGTAATCCAGATTGCCATGAAAAGTACTGGAGACAGTTCAATGGAACAGGTCATATTGATTCAACTGCATCCTCCAGGCAGGGACAGATCTAATTGGCAACAGATGGATACTATGCTTGACAGTAAAGCATTGAGACTAGGTGATAGTAAATGGTCTCCTATATGAAACAGGAAGAATGTTATGTACTGTATATATTTAAGAGTAGCAAAAGGCTTGTTTCAAAGGCCAATGCTATAATAGTAAAAAAATCCCTCTCCTGCCCTGTCAAATCTAGATGGAAAACATGTTGCTTGACTTCTTATAAAGACATTTCAGATTTTAGTGTTATCAGGAATTGAGGTGATCATCTAAGATGGGTTAAATCTGATACTATGTCATTTTTTTCATTGGGAATCACATATGTCAATGAGTAACAGTTTAACTAAACAGCAATATAAAATAGATTTTATATAAGAAATATAACCTAATGCCGTGGTGGCGAACCTATGGCACGTGTGCCACAGGTGGCACGCAGAGACCTCTCTGTGGGCACGCGCACCATCACCCCAGTCCTTGGCCTTCAGCTGGGTTTTATAAAACCTTTTCGCTTTAGGCCTCCACCGCTGTGTGCAAAAAAAAAAAAAGGTTCAATCAGTCAATCAATTTCAACTTCTCACTGGGAAAAAAAAGATCTCGCAAAGTTGGAATTGATTGACTGAACTTTTTAGTCCCATCCAGTCTGCCATTACCACTGCAGCCACGCCCACCCAATGGGCCACGCCCACCCGGCACCCGATGATACATAAGTGGGTTTTGGGTTGCAGTTTGGGCACTCGGTCTCTAAAAGGTTCGCCATCACTGACCTAATGTATAAAAAGAGCAATACAATAAGAAAAAAAGATCTCTTTAAATGTGTTTTAAATGTTTGAAGTGAACCCACATAGGCATTGCTCTCAATATCTTCATCCGTGTTAATATCCTAATATAGTTAGATTATATATTTTAAATTGTTCTTATCCACAAATCTAGATGTTTTCCTAGAAATAGTAATCCCCAGGTATTTATTAACCTCTGGACAAAATCCAAATTTTTCTTAAACCCTTCAGTACTTTTTTGCCAATTGGTATAATATTTGACTTAATTAAGATTGTTTCCCTTCTTAAAAAATAGGGTTCAGTTATTGGTAATCATTCAAATAAGCTTGAAAATATCATCTGCTTATTACAATATTCTCTATTCAAATTTAGGTACACAAAAAATTCCTTTGATTTCATAAAATTATCTTTTTAGACCAATTCCAGATTTAAAAGTAGAGGAGACATCCTTGCCAATTTCCACATTTCATTTTAATTGCTTGTGAAATCTCATTGATAATCTAATTGATTATCAGGCAGAGGTAGTAAGAAGAGTAAGTTATAATCCCAGAAATAAATCTTCTACATAATCTAAATTTCCACAACACTCAAAAACTATTTTATAAGATTTTTTTTATATCCAAGGAAATGGACTTGAAGATTCACTTATATTAATATACAAAGCTATTATAAAAACCAGATTTTTTATTATCTAAAGCTTGACATACTGTACTTTTGTGAAAGCAAATTATGCAAAATGAATTATTGTAATATCTTCCATAAACTTCTCATCAGCATAGCTGTTAAAATCTTAGCATTACCATTTAACAGATGTAAGACCATACATTCATCTCTTCAGCAGTGTTCTCAGGGCCATTATACCTTTTACCATAAGCCCTTTGCATTTCCTTCAATTTGACCTTCCTGTTTTTTTCCATGATATGTTATATTCTACCATCCTCAACGAAGGAAGGCCTTGAATTGAATTTTTCACTCTCAGAATCAATAAAGTCTACCATTTAGGGACAGCTTGGATGGATTTTGGAGTGTAAGACTGCCCTACCAAGTTTGATTTTCTTTCCTGCCGTGATACAAAAAGTGTCAGCTACTCCTAAGTAAATTTAGGAGATATACTTTCCCTCCTTTGGCAGTAAAATGTATATCTAATTGAATTCTTTCAGGCATTTTATTCTAGCCATTTTATTGTCCCTAATGGAAAGGGAGGATTGTATGGGAACTTAAAGAAATGTTAATTTATATCTTGTCACAACTGTATTTTATGTAGTGGTATTTTCATCTAAATTACTCTTTTGCATTCATATCAGTGGCTTGCATTCATTGACTTCATGAATATTTATTTTCATATTAGTAAAAATAGATGTATCAAAAGTATCTTCACTTGATATTTGGGTAACATATATTTACTAGTTTAGATTCTACCCTATGAACTAGCTATTCTATGGCAGCAGTCATAGATAGCTGAGATTAAAAGATACTGCTGTATATCTATACTGATATGTGTGAGACTAATGCCATCTTCTGAAAATCAACTTTTGAGGCTCCCACAAACAAACTTAAAAGTCACAGCAGCAAAAGTTACAACTACTATCTGCATCTCCCAACCTCTAGTCCAACTTCATAGTCACTGCACAGCAGGAAGAAGCTTGAAATGAAATCATTGTATGGTTGCAAAGGAATACACTGGGAATTCAGTGTCATTGACTTGAAATAAAATGTTCACGTTCATTCTTCTTGACTTCATGTTAATGTGATTCATAAAGTAGTCATATGTTATAAATTCAAAGTTGGTTTTACTTGTTGTGCTTTAGGAATTTTCTGGGTACTGATGTTTGAGAATGATTAGTTTTTCATTGTGTCTTGTATTTTCCTTTTCCCTTAGTTTATTCTAGCAATATCTCCCAGTTAAAAGAGCAACATCATGCAATAGTTGCATCATTTAATTTCTTTTTTTGTGCACACTCTACTCTAGATGCAAAAGTTAATTAAAATTAGAGGCCCTGTTTTATAAAAAAACATTCCTGGATTGAATATTATTTTATTCTTACGCTCAGAGAGGAAAATAATGTAGCTGACAAAGTCCAAAAATACTTGCAACAATGTAACAATTTCATATAAACCTCTTAATTATTTGTCTTTCCATTAGAAATAGTAGCATGCAATTAATGAGAGTTTGCATGTGGAGTTTGCCATTTTGATGTTTTATACAGAAAGCTTAATTTAAATACTAAGCTGGAATGCAGAGAAAACCTAATTGCTCAGAACAATTAAGAGGATATGCAGGGAAGTTTCTAAACTTGTAGTGCAAACACTTATAAACTAGTCTGTTAGTGCTGTATAACTGTTCTTAATAAACCTTTCACTAGTCTTTTTAAAATATTTGAATTGGGTTTACCTGAGATTTTACCAAAATAATTCATTAAATGTTGATGTTGCTTAGCTGCCTTCCACACATAGCTTATGATTTAAATATCTCTTTTTATTTTAAAAGGAAAAAGATGATAAGCTCTTCAGTACCTCAAACCTGCTCTACATAATTAAAGGCAGGAATTAATCTGTCATATGTTAACTTCTTTCTGGTTAGGAACAACTCAGAATCTTTCTGAAGACATATGGCAGGCTATCAGATTACATGTATAAATGTCAATTGTCAACAATGAATATAAGAAAAAGGTATTTTATAACCTTTCAGTAAATTTGAAAGAGGTGAAAGAAGATATTTAAATATGCAATATAATTTTATTTTTTGGTGCTTTGAAAATGAAAATTTATCAACATAAATTATGATATTTAATCATGAGCAGAACTCTCCTTCCTGTTCTGATTCTACATCATTTTGAATAGCAATGGTTTGCAGTGCTTTTTTTTTCCTGTAACAGCACTGACACTAAATTATATTCTGCAATTATGTAAACAATGGAAGTGCTTCCAGAACCAACCTCTCATTTGAAATTTTCATTTTGGTAATTGTAGAATGATTTGGAACCATAATAATCCAAAATCATTTTGCATGTTTATAGATCAGCAATGAAAGCTGTAAAGGATGTGTGTGGCAGGATTAGTTATAAATCTATTTCTGTTGCTGTTGTTCTGTGCTTTTCTTATTGGTTGTGGTTTTACTCTTTCTGTGTACTTAGTATTCAATTAAAATGATTGATTTGCTAGGCTGCAGACTGCTGAATGCTATTTACATTTACAGAACTGTACTTTGAAGGAAGGAAACAACCTGGTATGTTTGAACTACCTTATTTATTTATGTATTTGTAAGCTCACTGACGTTACACAGAAGTTCTTATGTTGCAATTTCCTTGGAGATGAATTCTCTTCTTAAATTGCCAGTTTTCTGTATTGCTCCATTAAAGGGAAGATTTGAAACATTTGGCAGCAACAGCTTGTCAAAAATATTTGGTTACCTTGAATTCATCCTAGCTAGGCAAAGTGTGAAAAAACTACATAAATCTAAGCCGTCAGGGACTATCTTTGAAAAGGTTTCAGTGAAGGATGACATGTGGGTGGTATTTGCTTTTGACCTTTAAAAATTATTAGCACAAACCTTTGGGTAATTAGTTGTAAAAAAAAATACTACCATTAGCAATTTGCTTAAATCTGGCTCACCAGTATAACAAGGTCATATTTACAGGTATTTTATCAAGGTTAATCCAAATGGGATTAATTGAAAACTCATCAAAATATGAGTACTGATAAAGAATTACTGATTTTCCATACACCTCAGAAGCAATATGCATTAGATTCAGCCTACAACCTTGAGAATAAAGATTCACTGTTAAAATGGGAATGCAAATATAGTTTTATAAAATTCTAAAATGGTAATATGGTTCATGATACTTAAGAGTATGGTACTATAAAATTATTGTACATCTTGTTCTCAGCAGTGTATTCAGTCTTTGAGTAGGCTAGAAATTCAGTTGACACAAGACATATAGTGCTTGAATATCAGAAAAGTACTGGCAAAATCAAAGAAGGCCAGTTGGTAGGTATTAATGCCTGCAGCCTTCCTGCCTCAGGTCTTTTGGATATATTGGAACTGGAGAAAGCTTTTTTAAAAAAGGTTGATTATACTACTACGTTGTCTGTATAAATATTTGTCAACCATTAATATTACATATTAAAATTAAATGTACAGATACTTCTTTTCCAATAAGACCAGTTAAATTCACTATGACTAACTTCTACTTGGAGAGTTACTGTATTTTCCGGCGTATAAGACGACTGGGCGTATAAGACGACCCCCAACTTTTCCAGTTACAATATAGAGTTTGAGCGAGAGGGGGGGGAGAGAAAACTTGATGAGTAATATGCCAAACCACATGTGTAAAGGAATAAAATAGAATACCCATATTTTCCGGCGTATAAGACGACTGGGCGTATAAGACGACTGGGCGTATAAGACGACCCCCAAAGATTTTCAGGCTTTAGAAAGTCATCTTATACGCCGGAAAATACGGTAGTTTGGCATAGTGGTTAAGGCATCAGGCTAGAAATTGGGAGATTGTCAGTTCTAGTCTCACCTTAGATATAAAACCAGCTGGGTGACTTTGGGCCAGTCACACTCTCTCAGCTGTAAGAAGGAGGCAATGGCAAGCCACTTCTGAAAAGAAGCCAAGAATACTTCAAAAGACAATTTTTCAGGCAATCTCTGAGAATTGGATATGATTGAACTGAAAGGGGGGGGGAATCTAATTAGGTATTTAACAAACCATGCTGGAAATAATTAGCTGCATCTGATTTTCAATTCTTTTTGTGATTTCATTTTACCCAGTTTGATTATTGTAAGAATGTTTGTCTTATATTGTTTTGTTGATTTTGGCAGGTACATTAATGCTGTAACCAGACATAAGACTTGGAATATGTAGAGTTGCATTCCCCCCCCCCCCCGAAAAATAGAAAAAAGACGTTTTCTTACAGGATTTATTATCTACTAGCTGTATCCGGCCAAGCGTTGCTGTGGCTCAGTCTGGTTAAATGGAAAAGAAGTGTGTTGCTTTTACGTCCAACAGATGGCGCTGTTTTTCAAAAAAAAGCATGTTTGGCGCTGTTTTTCAAAAAAAGCATGTTTTTACCTGTCACAGGTGTGACATCTATATAATAGTAGGTATATAAAAACACGCGTGTATTTGAATGCAACGTGTCAAAATTTCAAAGCAATCGGTGAAGAACCTTCGGTGATTTAAGATTTTGAACAAACAAACATTTACATTTTTATTTATATAGATTACAATTTTCCCATGTTTCCTTGAATTGTTTTTTCTATTTGGCATCATACTGCTATGGCAAAAATAGCAAAACTACAGTTATAGTTTTACTTTTCTCTAACTTTTAACTTTGATGACAGAGCATAGTTTGCTTTGGCTCGTCCAGCCTTATGCTCCTAGAGATGAAATCCAACACAACTGGCATCATATTAGAGAAAGTTGTTCAAGAAAGTATTGGCAATTATGATGTAAAAAACAAAAATTAAAGATATTTTTGAACTGAAAGGTAACAAGATGGTAAATATAAGCAATATAAATATAAAGCAGTACATAAAAGGAACCTATATTTGTAGCTGGGATTTTTTTTTTCCATTTTAAGTTAGTAAATGTTGCAGATAGTTTGGAAAGAATTTAGACAAGCCTATTGTCATTGAAAATTATACTGTATTTATCATAGAAGAAAAATTAAGGTACTTTCCAGTAGATGAATCCAAGGTTCTAATTTGCAGTATAAGAGACAAGATCGGACAGGGCTATTAAGTTGGTATAGACAGCTATTTTTCAAGTTTGTTGAAAGGTAGTTGTTCTATCTAAGACACAGTAGTCAGGTTGAAACAGTAATTAGCAAAGGTATTCAGAAGGTCAGTTACTCACACAATGTGAGTAGGCAGCCAAGGTTCATTTATGTAATCCATCTTTATTGAGGTTATCCCCTTCATAGAAGGGATTGAGCTGTAGAATTTGTTTTCAAATGCAGAACAACAAAATCTGTTGGGACAGTCAACAGCCTATTTATGTGGCTAGAACTAGTAGCATAGTAAGATCAGAGATTTGTAGCATGGCATAATATCCAATGATTAGGAGTCGCAGTTCACAGAAGCTTTATATAAGTTCTTACATAGTTTCTACTCTTACCTATTTCTACTCTTATTTCTGGCTAGATCTACATCCACAAGAACCTGTGTATGTTTAAGCTAACATTAGTTCACCTAGCCATTTTCTGTACTGCGTCCTATACCCTCTGGATTTGGTCAGTAATTTAGTTAATCATTTAGTCCCAGAGGAATATTTCTCTGTACCCTAGAGGGAGCAGGTCTAAGGGAATCTTCTACAAGGAGTAATCAAGCTTTCAAGCAATAACGTCCTGCTTCCTCTAAACAGCTATAGATCTGTGTGAGATCAGTAAGAATGGCACTGATTTCAGTACTGTATCTTTGTGGAAGTTGTATCAGGGATATGTCCTACTGAGTTTAGTGGGACTTATTTTTAAGTTTATTTCTTTCAGCTTTTTAATATATAAGGTAATATAAAAGCTTCCAGGCATATACAATGGTGTTTAAAAATTGGTGATCCCCATGTCCTAAAACTGCATAAAGAACCCAATTAAATGAGTTAAAAACATGTCTCTGTGTGTGTATAAAAATTCAAAAGGGCTTACACTTCTTTTAAGCAACACTGTATTTTTCCTTCATCATCATTCACTTTTTAAAAGCAGTGCTTCTGTTTTACCAGATGCAAATGCAAGGGAGATGTGAGCCCTGAGGATAGTCTTATAATTTGGACCCACTCTTCACTTATATTTCTCTGTGCATAATAGTAACAGAAAGTCCAAAATAAAAACTTGATAATGGATTGTGGTGCTAGAAAAAAATATTGAGAACTTGGACTACTAGATGAACAAATAATTCAATATTAGATTAAATAAAACCTGTGTTTTCACTGAAAACATGAATATTGGAGCTAGCTTAAGTATTTTGGACATATAATGTGAAAACAAGAGTCATTGAAGTTGATCCTAATGTTGTAAATATTAATGCCAATTGAAAAAGTTTGACAGAAGATGAAGTGGTTAAAAACTATTACTGATGAAACAAACATGAGCTTACAAGAACCCAAACAGTTACTCACAGATGAAATTAGATAATTGATGCTTATTCAGTCATGAAGAATCAGAAGTAACTGAACAAATGAGTAACAAATATATTTAAGATCCTGTGATACCTTAATGACTTAACTGATTTGTATATTTGCAATAGTGGCGAATATCTGTAGCTCAGGTGTAGGATGAGAGTGAAGGTTCATTCTCCGAGCTTGTGGGTTGGTTTCTGAATGTTTCATTAGCAGGCTAGGTAACATCTTCAGCAGAGTTTAGGGGATGTCAATGTTCTTCTGTTTATAAGGGCTTCAGGTGTGGGTGTGTCAAGTGAGGGTCTGTGATGGGTTAGGTGTGAGTCATCAGTGAGTCTTGTGATGGGTCCTGTGATGGGGAGGTTACATCAGGTCAGGGTCATTGGGAGGTGAATTGGTGGGAGGGTTTCTTGCTTGGGTTGGTTGAGGGTCGGTGCTATCTCTAGTTGGCTGTGCAGTTGATTCGTAGGTTGATCGTAGGTCAATGTGTCTGTTGATGGAATTGCTTGTTGGAGTGCCAGGCTTTGATGAACTCACAAGCGTGGCGGGTGGTAGCGTGGCCGATGATTGTTGTGTTGCTCCAATCAAACTGGTGCTATTTGGTGTTGGTGTGAGTAGAGATTACAGATTTGGGATCGTGGTGTTTGACTGCTAGCCAGTGTTCGTGGATCCTGGTTTTTAATTGACGTGATGTTTGTCCCACGTAGAATTGGTTGCAATGATTACAGTTGATTTTGTAGATTACATTGTTTCTTTCATCCTTCTATATCTTGTCTTGGTTTGGCTAATTCCTGGTGGAGTGTGGCTGTGGATTTGTGGGCTCTTGCTATTTAACCTAGGGGTTGAAGAATTCTGGCTGTCATTTCTGACACCCCCATTTATATATGGTAGGGTTAGTTTTTGAGTGATGGTTGGCTGTGTAGTGTGTTGTGGTTTGGATGCTGTGTGTTGGAATATGAAGTTTTTTGGATAGCCATTACGGAGAATGATGTTAAGCAGCTGTTTCTTTTCTGTTTTTCTTAGTGTTGTGGTGCTACAGTGTGCCCTGGCCCTTCTGAAGAGGGTCTGGATACAGCTTCTTTTGTGTACAGTGGGATGGTTACTTGCAAAGCAGAGGATCTGGTCCGTGTGCGTGGGTTTGCGGTAGACTCAGGTTTCCAGGTCTCCATTGTCTAGTCTCCTTATATTGATGTCAAGGAATGGGAGTCTGTTGTCTGTTTCCTCTTCACGTGTGAATTTAATTTTCAGGGAATATGTTATTGAGTAAGTGGTATGTTTCTTCAATTTGGGAGTGCTTGATGATAATGAAGGTGTCATCAACGTAGTATGTCCAGAATTTTGGCTGGATGGTGGGTAGAGCTATGGATTCAAGTCGTTGCATGACTGCTTCTGCTATTGGGCCTGATATGGGTGATCCCATTGGGGTGCCTTGTACTTGCTTGTAGATTTTCCCATTGAACTTGAAGTATGTGTTGAGGCATAGATCCAAGAGTTTCATGATGGTTTCTGTGGACAATGGAGTGTTCTGTAGTGGCATCATCTTTGTGGGTATGGTGTTTAGTGAGTAGGTGGTATATGCTTAGCCAGGTCGATGTCAATTGAGATGTGATTTATATATATCAGTGATTTGTATATATCAGCGATAGTGTGCTTCCACTACATTGATACTGAATATCATGTTCATGATTTTGGTGTTTGGTCCTTCAGTTTAATCTCAAAGAAGAGATTTTGAGGAGATTGCTTCAGGCGGAAGTAAGCTTCACAAGTGGGTATATTTTTGTTCTTAAATTTTATATAATCAGTTCTATTATCATATTTAGTGCAATTAAGAAATATTGCAATTCAAGAAAGTCAGTATATTGAACCATAGAAATTAAAAAGTTTACAAAGATTTATTATGATTTGTTTTTAAAATAATGTATACCTCTTTATGCTACCAGTGAATGATTTTAAACATACACAACCTAAATGATAACTGATTTCAGCTATAGAAGCAACCTGCTGCAATGTGCCATGAGTGTGTTTGCTCAAGTTCCATTCATTTAATTAAGATTTGCATAGGAGAACTTTACAGTGTCTTGTGTGCTTTGTTTCAAAGTGCCCAAACCCAATCACCTCTCACTTTAGAAGCAAAGTGAAGTTTTAGTCTATTCATGCAATGTGGCTTTAGCCTCTTCTTGAAAAATACTCTGGAATCTTTTTATAGGCACATGGCTCTAATGAAAAAAGCCAGCAAGATTAACAATTAGAATTTATTAATCTTTTAAAATGCTGTACTCTGCCTTTCATGCCAAGATTCATGAGCCATTTTATTGTAACATATGTCAACAGAGATGTAGCCCCATCTGCTGCTATAGAGCTGGTTCAGACACTAGGCACATAGCACAATGCTTACCTCTCAATAATTACAGGTGTGCTGTGAGAAAACGCAATGCATTAATCAGTCCAGTAATTATGGAAAAGGTGGATCTTTTGTTCTGCCTTCAGAACAGGAGTTTACCAGCCACTTCATGACTCCAGTCTCCATCTGCTCATTCTTTTAGAATGTTTGCATTGACTGATACTGCCTTTAAATTGTAACATGGGAAGTGATTAAAACCAGTTTGAACATTAACTGAAGTGATGTTTCAACGGGGAAATGCTGTGTGTTGTGATGCTAACATTTATTTACCTTTTAGTCAATATTTGAGAAAAATCTATTTCGTGTTTATTATCAGTGCATAAAACTGTAAAGTTTTGGTCATATGGAGTATAACAGTTTTGATTTAATATTTCCTAAATATCAGTCTTGTAAGGAGGGGAAAAAACACAAAACTGTAGGGCTTTTACAAATCCATAGTGGAAGTATAACATAGAAGAGGAAGAATAGAATTTAAATCAAACAAAAAATAATTTAAATTATTTTCATGTGAACGTTTAACTATGAGTTTTGCCTCCAGTTTATTATGTTTTCTACCTTTTTCTCTAATAAGTTGTTTTGTTTTACCTATAGGGTTAGAAGAAGTAGCAATCTTTTTCCATTTGAAGAACTTGCCTTGAGAATGGTTACAGCATAAAGGCAGAAAAGAAGTGGGAAAAAAAATCTTGTACAGCCAGATTATTAGATTATTTCTAACAGCCACTCTTGTTGAGACAGGATCTGATCAGCTTTCTAGCAACAAATCCAAAGAATTAAAATTTAATCCAACAGACCAAGACATGGTATTCTGATTGTGGCAAAAGCAGCAGAGCTGGAAAAGCTATATACATTTCTGCGCTTCCTTTTGACACAACGCATGTCACAAGTCATTTATACATTTATGACAAAAGCTGGAAGACAGATTCTTCAAAACCTGAAATAAGTCTTTCAGGTTTTAGACATAGGAGGAGAGCTGTTTTAGTCCATGATGGCAAAAAAAGAGGAGTAACATTACGTTACTATTTTTATTGCTTATCTAGTAAAAAAGTTTATTTACTGCTGTAACTTTGTAGACATGGATGGGGGGGGGGGTCTGCTACTATGGATTTCTTGCCTATGGATTTCCTTTACTAGCCTGAGATAGAAGAACATAAGAAAAATACTGTCAATCAGGGTTGTTTCCTCCCCATGTTAGTGACTTTCTTGCACCTCTGAACATTACTGAAATCTTGATAAACATTTGTTGAGGTTTATATCGATGATATTTCCTCAGGCAATATGTTATTTTGAAAGGATACATGTGCGCACGTGCATGTGTGTATCAATAAGGGAGAATATTTGTAGTTCAGAGTTGAAATGAGGGGTCCTTGGTACTTTCTGAGCTTGGTTGTTTTCTTGAAGATGTTTCATTACCCAAACCAGGTAATATCTTCAGTGTTAGTCTGCTGATGTTACCGTATTTATTGGCGTATAACACGCACTTTTCCCCCCTGAAAATAGGGAGCAAATGATGTGTGCGTGTTATACGCCGATATAAGCTCTCCGCCGCCCGGCCCCACCTCGGCCCGGGCAGCCACGGCCCTTCC
>NW_015386289.1:1615912-1658423 GCF_001527695.2 Protobothrops mucrosquamatus
CCAAGCTCTCCGCCGCCCGGCCCCACCTTTAAGTTTTTTTCCTGAAATTTCCCTTAAAATGAAGGTGCGTGTTATACGCCTGTGCGTGTTATACGCCAATAAATACGGTACCTAGTTTGGGTAATGAAACATCTGCAACAAAACAGCTAAGCTCAGAGAGCACCGATGGCCCCTCATGCATGTGTGTATTTTAAAATTCACATATAAATACTGAAAGAATCATTCTTAATATTAAAATATATTTACTCAAATTTAAATTTTCATTCCAGAATGAAGATAACCTCAGCTCCCCATCCCTACCTGCACTCTGCACAAAACAGCCTGTTGTATAAAGCTAGGTTTCTTGCAGTGCATTTGTCCTCATCAACCAGAGGATCTTTCTCCTATGATCTATTGCAGGATACTGATTTTAAGGACAAATGAAAAACTCTTAACATATTCACATATTTCATTTTTTTTCCTTTTCAGGATGTTTTGAACACTATTATCAAACACTGCTCCCCATTCTTTTTCTTCTTGGGCTTACCCGGCTTTACACTGCTAATAAGAGACTTCATAACAGCGGCAACTAGGGTTCTGAGTACAAATATGTTGGAAGTAAGTATGTTAGTGTTCAGTGTATGATGGTTAACAATGTGCAGATTTCACTACTCTTAATTAGTATTAACTCATTAGTGCAGTGTGGCATTGGAGGAGAATGATTTATGGTTGTTTTTTTCAAATAACTTGCCAAGGATCTCAAATTTCAAGGTAGGAGTATATTTTTCATTAGGATATCTTTCTGATTGGCAGTATGAACTAATATCTTGTTGATCACTTCTCATTGTCAGTTACATAGCCAAGCCAGAACTCATGCTGTTGAAGTATGATATTTTTATTATATAATATTAAATTGAATTTTTGAATGCTAGGAAATGCAGTCGTATTGAAAATAAATGAAAATTCACTTGATTGAGATCTGAATATTTTTCTTCTTTTTCATTGATTCATTTTTATGTTCATATTTCAGTTTCTGATCTGGTCAGAAATTAATCACTTGTGCATTGAGAAAGAGAGACATTTTCAAAAATAGAATGAGGGGAATTTATGCAGTCCATCTAACATTTGCAGGTGTAATCTTTTGTAGTTGCAGAAGAAGGTCTGGAAATGTTATGTCATTTTGATAAAAAAAATGCCATTTAAAGGAAAAACAAATACCTTTTTTGTTCTGTATCTGGCTTCTCATGCAGTTTAGTCAAACATATAAGAAATTCAGAAATTGCTCAATTGAAAGTTATTTTGTGGTAACAATTTTTTTCTTCCCTCACATTATATTTGTTCCCTGAATTGTTTTTCTGGGTAATCAACAGCTTATCAGAACAGCATGAGCTATATAGCAAAGGTGTGCGCTGGACTCCTACTACAGGAAATCCACAACTTACAACTGTTCATTTAACGATGGTTCAGAGTTATCACAATTTAGAAAAAATGACATGATCCATCCTCAAAGTTATATCCGTCATACAACCCCCACAATCACATGACCGCAATTTGGCAACTAGCTTATATTTATGATGATTGTAGCATCTTGTGCTCATGTAATTGAATTTTGCAACCTTGTTAGCTAGCTTCCCGCAAGCAAAGACAATTGGGAAATCAGATTCACTTAATGGCCACTTTAAAAAAGGTCATAAAATCAGATCCAGTTTACAAGATGACTCACACTTATTTATGGAGGAACATCCGCTCCCAATTGTGGTCCTAAGTCAGGGACTGTCTGTGATATCAGAAATCGGCAATGGAACTCTGTGTTCTGAGCAGGTGTCCTCAATAATCTAAGACTGAATATTCCAAAATGTAATTAGGGATTTGGTTAATTATTGAAGTTTTCTTTAATACAAACCAATTTTCATTAGAGAAGCAAAACATTGATGAATGAATGAAATGGAATCAAATTGTACATGGAAATTGTGGGTTCTTCCCTCTATGCTATATTGACTGTTGAAAATGTTCAAGGGAAAGGAATTTATGGCCCCCAATTCTTTTTTTTTGTGGACTTTGGAAGCTCTTCTAGCTATATTATCAGATTGTTGCCATTTTGATATAAGAAACACATCAAAGCTTTAGTATTAAAGTTCTTCCTATATTCCCTACTACTATTCTGTGAGGGTGGTTTGGGCTGAGAGTGACTGGCCCAAAGTCACCCAGCTGGCTTTAATGCCTAAGGCAGTACTAGACCTCACAGTCTCCCTGTTTCTAACCTGTGACCTTAACCACTGGTTTCTGTTTTGATATTACCAGGCCCTATTTTTTATTAATATAGCAATATAAACATATGCATTTATTTGTTTGTTATAGGCTCCTCGCTTAGAAGCAAATACTATTCTTGGATCTCTGATTTGCTTTCCTAACCTTTACCAAGACATTGCATTGCTATCATCTGTTCCTGAAGCAGAAATCACAACAGGAACTGCAGATGTCAAAGTAATTTTTTTTTCCTTTGTGGGCTGATCTATATGATAAGAGGCAGTCAGGCTGCCTTCCTGAAATTGGTGTTGCATGTATTATAATATATACTGTGGGTTAAGGTGCTATGCAAATCTAATTTGTGCTGTTCTCTTACTTTTAAATGATACAGAAAAGACCATTTTTTAAAATTTATTTATGCTGAGGTACAGAAAAGAGATTCAGATCTTAATGCACAGATGATCAACAGTTGACCAGAAACCTAGAACCAGAGTAGTCATATCTTCAAGGATATTTTAGGATATTTTAGAGATGGAAAAGATGGAGCAAAGGAGAACCAAAATGATTAAGTCATTGAAGCAGCTCCCCTATTAGGAAATACCAAAGAATTTAAAGCTTTTTTGGAATGAAAGCAAGGTAAAAAATACACCTCTAGGATAATATATAGAAAGAGATATTGAATCATGAATAGTAGGAAAAAAGTTAAAGAAAAATGGTTTTGTGTGTATGTGTTTTTATCCTTCAGTGTTTAGTTTTATCCACAGAAACTAGTTGAATGAAATTATAGGACAAATAAAATAAAATATTTCTCAGAATAATATATAGTTAAGGCTTAACATTAACCTCAGACTTAGCATTAATCACTGACTTTGGATATTCCTGCCATATCAGGTATTATACTATATTTCTGTCAGGTTTGACAGGGATCTGTAAGAAAAGTTTGTAATTCTTAAATCCTTTTTGGATAATTTAATTGCTTTAATTATGAATATATATTTATATGTGTGTATATGCATTTGTTTAGTATTTGTATTTTTTACTTCCATTCCAAGTTTATATCATCCAGAATACTAATTTTAATTTTTTCTTGTTTTATATGTGTAGCCAAACAAGTCCTTTAGTATATTTTGATTTAATATAGTCTTTAAGCCATTTTTTTGTCTGTATGTACTTTTCTTAATTATACTGACATTGTCAATTTAGTTTTGGATATTTGAATACCAATTCTTTTGGGCTGGTTAATGACTGAAATAAAGTGAATCTATTATATAGGTAAACTATAGAATTCTCTGCCATCAGGAATAGTAATTACCCTCTGTTTAAATGGCCTTAAAAGCTAGACTCCTTCATGATAGAAAGAATGGAGAAAATATGTATCCATCCCTCTTCTTATGTATCTCGTTCCTCTTCTTCCAGACTTACTTACTGTTTTCCTGCCATTTCAGATTGATTCAGAAGTTTTAGGGATAGGCTTTGTTCATTATATCAATTCACCAAGAGGCTGTAGTTCTCTTTTTTTCTGGAGTTCTCAATCCAAAGTCACAGATCAATTTCGGGTTTTCTGAAGAAATTCTAAACCCAGTTTTATCTTCCAAAAGAACTGTTATCAGGCCAAATGAAGATTTTAACCTTCTGTACATGGAAATGGGAACAGTAAAATGTTTTAACACAGGATTGATAACTCTTTTTGTTAAACAGAAGCGTGAATATTTCAACATTGCAAGTTGATGATGCAGCAGTATTGTATTTTAAGACTTACTGCTCATTCTTTACGCAATAGGATTCAGAAATTGATTTTTCCTATCCCAGGTCCTTTCATCTAAAGGAAAAATAGTTGGCCTCATCTAGCTGTTTTTGGAGGAGAGTGATTAAATTTGGGGAAAAGTCAGCAACTGAAACAAAATGCTTATCCTCACTATCAGAATAAGCTGGCTATAGTTCCTGAAAGGGAGAAATTGATGCCACTGATTTCAGTTAATTCTCCACTTAAAACATTTCAGGGAAATGTTTTACTGCTCTATTTCTGGAGTACACTTTTCCATCTTATTATTTGATATGTCTGTCTGTGTGCATGCATGTGCGTGCATGCGCAGTCAGCTCAAGGCAATGAATAAACATAATACTCCTGCTTCCTATTTTCCCCATAACAACTCTGTGAGGTGAGTTGGGCTGAGACAGTAAATGGCCCAAAGTCACGTCAGTTTTCATGCCCAAGGGCATGAAAGACCTAAAACTCATAGTCTCCCGCTGCCTAAGCCAGCACCTTCATCACTACATCAAACTGGCTCTCGTGTTATGTCCCCATCTCCTGCCCCTTTGATTCAGTTTGTTGTAGGCTCACCCAACAAGTCCAGTGTCACAGCTTACAATCCTATTTAATGTGGTTTAAAGTTAATTTTTACTATAAGTTCAATAGCAATACAGTGGTTATAACTTTTGTCTTGCAAATAGAAGATTGTTGGTTCAAAATTCCGCAGAAATGTTTGCATTTTTTAGCTTAGTTTCTTTCTGTCATACAAGTTATTTGGGCTATTTGGCACGTGAAGATGAAACCCTTCTAACGTTGGATGACTGGAAAAATAGTGAAACAGTGCACCACTGGAGGGTGTGTATGGGTAAAAATAGACAAATAAGAACTCAAGGAAAGAGCAAGTAATTAAAAGCATTTCTGCCAGATTCTGACAAAAAACAGCAGCATTTTGTTTGTGGTTATAATGATTGAGTTTCTAGTATATATGGAAAGGTGGTTTAAATGACAATAGAAAGAAACTGGGGAATCAGAAAAACATTTTTAAAAACTGCTTGTTGTGCCAGCATGTACATAAGTTTTGATGCTTTAACTTTAAATTTAATTTAACTTTGTGGATGGATGGATGGATGGATGGATGGATGGATGGATGGATGGATGGATGGATGGATGGATGGATATATGTATATGTGTGTTTGTACTCACTTCAGCAGTACATATACAGTCCCATTTTCTGTCTTCACATAGACAATCAATATGTGTGTAGAAAGACCTGTACATAAAGAGGAAATCAATTGGCTGTTGCTTTCCTGAACCAGAAAGATGGGAGAGCACAGCAACAGTGGAACAGCCATAAGGAAGGATATGGAAGCCTATGGTTCAGACTAAATATCTTACACATTATTGCCATAGTGTCACAGTCCAAACAAGATTTTCTTAAATCAGGTTAACGTTAAACTAGTGTGAGTATAGATATGCTCAAAGAGTACTTCCAAAGCTTTAATCAAGTAGTTGCTCTGCCTCATCCACACGTCGTCTTGCCTCTGCACAGCCTTTTTGTTTCGGAGGGGATAGTTTTTCATGATACAGACAAGTTTAATAATATAACAGAGATGTTTCATTAATATTTCCACATGTTCCTTTAAATGTTTTACACAGCATTCAAAGTAGTCCTTCCAGCATAACTTTATTGCGAACAGTACTGCTGAATTTTATCTTAGAAAATAAGATGATGAATGTATATACACTGATGCCTTGTTTGCCTGCTGGTGTATGCTATTTTCCTATGGCAGCTCTTGTGTGAAATTACTTAAACCATCATCTCAAAAATTTAAGTTTATCCATTGGCTCAGAAAAGTGGAAGAACTTTAAAAGAGCTGTACAATGTATTTATTTGATAGTATCTACCTGGAAGTTCTACTTTTTCCTCATTGTTTAGGGAAATGGTATTTTAAAAAAATTGTATTGTCATTTATAACAGGTATAATGAATTTCTTATGGATAACACTTGTGTATCCCTGAATTTTAAAAAAAATACTTTTAAATAATTAAGCAGTTAGTATCTTCCAGAAGAGTTTACATCTTTGCAGAGAAAGGATAGTCTCAGTGAGCTCAGATGTGCTATTTGAGGGTCAATGTTGCCATCTCGCCACAAAAACAAATGTTAATGTGTTTTAAATAGACCTATATTTTCCATTTTGCCAATATTTGTTAAGTAGCATTTTTCCAAATTCATGTGGAATACTGTTGTTCATTTGTTGATTTACGAAATGCCCAAAGAGTTAATTAACTTTATTTATTTTGTCTTCTCTAAGTTTTTGTTATTTAATTTTATTGAAAAATAAGCAAAAATCTACAATACGTCTGTCAGAAGAAACTTTTTATTCTTGTAATTTTTCTTCTTCTAGTTTTGCCTCATAAATACTCTTTTAAAGAATGCCAAAGAGGAACCAAGTGAAGCTTCAAGGTAAAATCCTGAATGAAACATAAAATATTACAGAATATAATTAAAGAACATATATTAGTGAAAAAAGACATGTCTACCTGTCCAAGATAAAAATTATTTCAGCTCAAAATAAATTACAGACAAGTACAGCCAGTGGTCCACAGAAGAGGACAAATAATTGTAATTTCATTGCCCTTACATGTAGAATAAGACCCTTCATATTGTAAAGCTAGACTATAAATGTAAAAAATGAATATAGCTTAGGCAAAAGACCAAACATTGCTTTTTATGGCAGAAATGTTAGGGTTTACATTTAGCACTAAAATAAAAAAATAATTATCCTAAAATAGTGACAGTCTGAACTTTATGCATGGTGATTTTTCATAATTCAATTACAGACCCTACTAATATAAGAAATATAGAAGACTTTGTGACTTATCAAAGTAAACTTTCTTTTTTAAGGTATTTATCCCTTTGCTGTCTTGGGCTTTGGATATGTGAAGAACTTGTGCACTGTACCAACCATCCTCAAGTAAAAGATGCAATAAATGTTTTTGGTGTGACACTAAAGGTACAAATGATTTTAAGTGCATTCAACTGTGTGGGCTGATCACAAACAAAAGTATTCACTTAGAATACTTTGTTAAGTTATTCAGAAGGTTCATTTATTTGGTCTATTATGTTTTTGAAAATATCAGAAACATTTGTCATGTATTAGAGACAGTGAATTATATATTTACAATTTTTTTAGTAGGAGTAAGCTTTTAGAGCAACAAGTCTTCTAATGTCTAAACAAAGCTGTTATAATTCAAGCTTTTGTAGAGGGCCCGTTTCATAAAACATATGAAGGACTGCATTGGCATGATGTGCCTGGATCTTATATATAGTCATTACTTGCTGAATTACAGTATAGCCAAAAGAATTATGTAATTGTATTTAATAACCTGATTTCAGTTTTTCATGTTTGAAATTAAAATTAAAAACAAAGCAAAAAACTTTCTTACCCTCTATGACTGATATTGCTTTTTCATAGCAAATACGTTTAGCATAATATTCTGTTAGGAGGGATGCATAGACCTGAAAACAATTGTTTTGAGAATTGTTAACCCCATCCCCTCTTAAGGGATGTTACGGTATTCTAAGGGAGATAGTATTTAGCAATAGCACTTACATACTGCTTCATAGGGCTTTACAGCTCTCTAAGTAATTTACAGAGTCAAATGGGAAAAGCCATCTGCTGGCCTAAATCATGGTTGGTTGAGATTGTAGCATCATTTACATTTGGATATAGTCACATAATGCACAGAGGCCAATTTAATGTTACTTCCAATGTGTGTGTACATAGAAGATGGGTAGATCTCACTTTTGAGAATTTATGTAATAGAGAGTGAGAAAGAAATTTTTGGAAATACAACAATCCACTTGTGATGGTGTTGGTCCTTTATTTCTTATTCATTTGTTTTTCATTTTTGCAGTTTTCTAACAAGCAGATTGCACAAGCAGCCTGTGATATCTTTCAGTTATTGACATCTTACTGGGAAAAACTACAGAAATACAACATTTCTCTACCCCAAAAAATTATTGAAGTATGTTTTGTTTCCAAAATAGTTATATATGGAAATTGGTATTTGTTTTTAATGGTTGTTTTTTAAGTGAGACATAATGCCTTATTTGGAGCAGACACATTTTAATCCTCCTGTGCTAATGGAGATACTGTGCACTTCAATAGCTGTTTAAAATAATTATAAAATGTTTTTAGAAAACACAAACCACTTCATGTTCTATGTCCCTCTCAACAGATATAGCGCTAGTAATTCTGTAGTGGTGTATTTGAGTCCTCTCTCCCTTTGCTGCCAAAGCCATCTGGCTGCAATTTACTACAAAACATATAAGCTAATTAGGTTTATTCTCTTTCTAATAACCCACAAAATATATGCAGGAACCAATATTTTGCTGGTTCCGTTTTTTAAATGTACCTATTTCAG
This sequence comes from Protobothrops mucrosquamatus, assembly GCF_001527695.2. Taxonomy (NCBI): domain Eukaryota; kingdom Metazoa; phylum Chordata; class Lepidosauria; order Squamata; family Viperidae; genus Protobothrops; species Protobothrops mucrosquamatus. The sequence continues at coordinate 1,624,317 of NW_015386289.1, forward strand.
AAGTTGCAATGGAGTTTTTTTCAGTTTCCTTTTATATCAATGTTTAAAATGTAAAGGATTATTTCATTAATTAGTTCTCTATTTGGAACTTTAGCTAGATTTTTATGGTTGATACTGCTAGCCCTTTGTAGCCTTTAGTCATTTCTAGAAACAGTTCATTCTCACTTAGTGCAAGTCGCATCTACTTATAGATTTTTGAAGTTGCATTTCTGTCTGAGGGTTGTCAATTGTGCTTTTTCATGACAATGAAATTGCACCCAAATCCTTCTTTTCTGCCACAAGTTAATTTGGTTTTTTTGTCATACCAAGGAAATTTTGCCTCCTTCCTTCTGGGGGACAGTGAATTTAGTTCATTCTAAGGACCAGTGCTGGTATGTTGGATATTGATCATGTTGGGGGACCTATTTCATACTCTGGATTCTCTTCAGATTTTATAAATCTTTGCCTGCTTTTATTAATAGGAAAATGTTGGACAAAATTTATGTAAGTCCACCATTTGCAAACATTCCAAGTATATCAAGGCATCAGAATTTAAGTGTCAGGGGAATCTTTACTCATTTCATTAGCCACGGAGAGCCTCTGCTATCTTTAGGGCTGCCGTTTCTATTTTAGCTACTCATATGTCCATTCACACAATCATTATTCGTTATAAACATAGTGTCAGCTATTGCAACATGGATAAAAAGCTTCTGTAGGATGTTCTAGGGCATTAAGCTGCTGATTGCTTAAATTCATGTTTACAAGTTCAAGAGATTTAGCTGACTGCAAATCTCTGAAGGAAAAGAAAATTGCATTGCTACAAAATTTTCTTTTTCTCTTAGAAACTTTGCTAATCGTTTTAGGCAATAGAGTTGAAGAAAAAGGTAATGGGTAAATAATTACAAAGTAATTATTCATATACTATTGATATTTTTGAGCTGTCCCATGCTTTGATTGATTGGGGAACCAAATATTTCTGTAAATTTATTTTAAAATTGCTTTGTCACAGATCCTTGTTGCCACTATTGCATTTCTCCTACCAAGTGCAGAATACTCTTCTGTGGAAAGTGATAAAAAGGTGTGTAATGATTAGATGCTTTCATTTTGTCTCAATATTGCATAGTTAACATGAAGAGCTAATGTTTAAATTAGGCAATTTGGCTTGTTTGATTGATAATTGCTGTTTTGTGGGAAGAGAGCAAATTTCAGCTTTAGAGTTCAAATAGATGACCAGGAACAACTTTACTGCTGATGAGTGGTATTTGTTCATAGATTTTTCAGTTCATATTAGACATCATATATTACCTGGTAAATTTCATTTTGTTAGATCAGGTTTTCCAACTTTCTAAGTGGAACTAATTTTGGGACATTTTTCTGTTTTAGTTTATAGTTTCATTGTTACTTTGTTTATTGGATTGGTGCATGACATTGCCAGTGAAGATATTGTTGGAGCCTGTATTTACTTCCAGTTTTGAAAATCATTATTCTTCTAATACTCCATTGCTTGATTATATTTATAGGGTAAGTATGAATGATCATACCTAAATATTTCACTTCCTAATACCTATGAATAAGAATAGCAGCATACTGAATCAAAACAAAATTACAAAAAAGTCATAGTTTTGATGAACTACAGCAGACTTTGTGTACAGCTCTCTGAGATTCTGCCCATACTCTTACACCAGTTTTGTCATTAACACATGTGCTATGGACACTATTAATTCTTTTTTTATTGCTGTTGTATTAGATACATTTTCAAATGTATCATTGCCCCATTTATTTTCTATATTCTTAGTGTACATTAAATGTGAAATAGAACAGGTTTTCAGTATCATTTCAGTACCCTATTTGAGATAGTGGCTATTTCCTTATATCTATATCTTCCATTTTAAAAAATATTGTTTTAGGAATTACTCAGATATTTTTAATTTCATGTTTAATTTAGTAGTATTCATAACACTTAGAAGCTCAAGTTAGAGTGATTTAACATCCCTAAAGTGCTTTCTCTTGAATAACTTTGTGGTATTTCATTATATATATATATATATTTGTTTTATTGCAGATCCTGAACTGTTGTGTTTATGGTTCAAACCTGTACACACAGCAAAGCCATTATCTTTTAAGTCTTGCCGACCTCTCCAGTGAGTTCTATGATCCCTTTATGCCCCTAGGAAATGTTAGGAATTCTGAAGTGATTCCGGTTCAGTCTTCTGCAGACCTGAATAATTTGCTCACTGTTGCTGAAGGTAACAAATAATTTGAAAGATGTCTGTGGAGATTCTCAGTCATCCAGGTCATAGTTATCCCAAAGGTGCTTTTTCATGAGGCAACTTGACTTTCAAATTATTTATCCCAAAGACGCTTCTTGGCTAAGAAGTGAAATGTCTTCAAAGAAAAACAAGAAAGTCCAGTTGCCTCATGAAAAAGCTCCTTTGAGATAAATAATTTGAAAGGGAACAGCACCTTTTACTTTTCATGGAAAAGAAAAATACATGTTTTACAAGAACTGAACCCTAATAAATGTAAGCATTATGTTTAAGATATGATAAATCTTTGGCAGCATGTTGGAGCATGCACTGATGCAAGTTGCTTCCACTTGACTTCTTTCTCTTCTGTCAACTACAATTTCTTTTTCACATTTCAAATCTTCCTTGAGGGCCGGAGAGTTCATGCAGTACTTTTTCAAAGAGCTACAACAAGGCAAGGGGGAAGCTTCCTTTTCAATAAATATTACTTTTGGAACAGTTTTTATACTTAGAATAAAATCCTGTACCGACGTATGCAAACAAGGGAAATCTAAGCATTCTTACATTATAGCATTTGGCAAGAAAATTTTATAGAGGGCTTCTCCAGTAATAATCTAGGACCCAGTAATTTTACTTGTGTTTGTGCTGAACTTCAAGGTTTTTTTATAATAACCAAGAAGAAAACTCAAGAATAATATTTCATAGTGACATTCAGTCTTTCCTCCAGGGACATTTGTACTTTACTAGAAAACTGCAGATGGTTCTTAGTATGGTGTCAAAGGTCTGTTTAAAATAATCAAAATATTATAGGATCATCAAATCTCACTAGGTTTTGGCATTCTTTGTACAGAAGGCCAGTGTGGTGTATTGGTTTAGATCAAGCTTAAATCCCTCCCTCACTGTAGAGCTCATTAAGTGACCTTTGCCAAGTCACTCACTCTCAGCCCAACCTAATTGGGGATAATCTGAGGGGGGAGGAGATGGCCATGCATACCATCTTGAGCTCCCAGAGAAGAAAGTATAATAGAAAAAATGTATGAATAAGTAATTAAGGCTTAAGATGAGAGCACCATGAGGTTTGTCAATCTTGTGAGATTTAAGTAATAAGTGTGTCTATGTGTGTGTGCTTCACTTTTATTTATTTTATTTATTTATACTGGGAAGACACATGTATCATCCTATACACAACTGCTGCACTGCTAACTAATTTCTAGCTTATGCAGTGATTTTCAACTATTTTTGATGATAATAATATCTGCATAAAAAGAAAAAATTGGAAATAACGGGCTTCTCACATCTCTGTAAATTTGAAGATTTCTTTCTTTGTAACCAGACTTCATCAATGAAATTAAAACTGTTATCTGAAACAAATAACTGAAGTAATTTGGTTATTATTCTTATACAAATAAAATACATTCAGTATTTTAATAGATAAACTTAATGATCATGTATAAAAGATGCCATTACTTTGACAATTCACAGTACAGTTCATATATATTTTTCCTTATAAATATAAAGTACATATAAATTTTTTGCCACCTCATAAAGTTCATTTCTTTTTAATGTTCCTTTGTGTCAATGTATTTCTTTTTTAAAATAATCAGATCTGTCAACTTTCCCTTCCCACAAATGCAGCTGAAATTGGTGCATTTTTTTTCCTACTCAACTTTTAAAGTAAGCAATTGATAACCGGTATCTTAACTGTTTGCTTACTAATCAATGTAGAGAGCCTGCAGTTAAAGAAGCAGCAGGGAGAGATGAATAGTTGATAGAATAACATTTCTACCTGAATTAATAAGCTCTTACTATGTGAAGCCTCTGTGCTATTTTATTTCTGATTTTAAAGGGAAAATTATTACAGAGCAAATGGTTCACAAAACAGGAGTTTTTTTATTTTAAAAGCAATTATGCATTTTGATGCATTTGGGTATATAACTTTTTATATTTACATGTTTGCATGTTTGAGTATATGCCCCTTATACACATGTACATATACTGCTTATAGGAAAAGGGATATATAGGATGACATATTAAGGAATTATCTGAATTTGGAATGCTTCTATATAAATGTTTATTGAAAAGTGATTCACAAAAGTCAAAGACTACATGATTATAGGGGTGCAGAATTTAAACAGGACAATTGGTATGCAATAAAGGGAATATTGGTGGAAGGTAGATACTAAATTTACAGTACAATATTATAGTTAGGAAAAACTGGTGTGAGAATTCATTAGTTGGTATATTATCCAGTGTTGATCGCCAAAGTGTATAATATATATTCAAAAGACTGTTGGAAATATAAGAATCAGGTTTGATCATTATTTCCTATCTGGTGGCAATGTATAAAGCTCAACAGCTTTAGAAAATAGTTCATCATAAGTTTAAACAAATTGTAAATACTTACTTGTGGTTTATTGCCAATTCTTCTTCTTAAGTATAAATCAAACCTTAGATTCCTAGAGAGTATGGAAACTTGGTTTTATAGAGCAGGGCTTTTCAACCAGTGGTATGGGTACCACCTGTGGTACATTGGCACCTGGCAGGTGGTACGCGACCATCCTAGAAAAGTGGTAGCGGGGGAGGGGAATGAGCTGAACCGGTGGCAGCACCGCACAAGCCTGAGCGAGAGATGGCTGGAGCTGCAGGGCTGTCAGGGCTCAGTGCTTCTTCGGGGCTGTCAGGGCTCAGTGGAAGCCCCAGGATCAGCGCCAGGCTCCAGCTGGAGCTCGGCGCTGATCCTGGCGCTTCTGCTGAGCCCAAAAGAAGTGCCAATCAGCTGGAATGTTGCAGCATCTCCAGGGTCTTGTGATTTACATTCAGATGCTTGGCAACTGATTCATATTTATGACGGTCACAGTGTCCCAGGGTCATGTGAAGTGACCAAAACCTGCTGCAACCACCCAGCAGACGGGGGGAATAAAAACCAAACACCCCATCACCCCACCCCTGCTGCCAATCCTCAACAAAAATGCTCACAACAATGGAAACCTCGGACAGGAGGAAGAGCGCCGCCAGGTGCGCAGGCAGGTGTCTTGCTCGGCTGTGGCTTTGGGGGCACTTTTTTCAGTGCCATTGTAACTTTGAACAGTCACTAAGTGAACTGTTGTAAGTCGAGGACTACCTGTACTTTATCACTTTTTTCCTTTTTTTTTTCTTTTGTCATCAAGTTTTTGACACCTTGCTAGGCGACTGGTGGTACTTGGATGTTGCCATATCCTAAAAGTGGTACCATGGGTGAAAAGGTTGAAAAGCCCTGTTATAGAGGATAGATACTGCTAGGATACTTTATGCTTTTCATTGAAAATTACATTCAATCCTGACATTAGAAGATTGGCAGATTAAGTTTTATGCATCAACATCAGGTATAACTTTATATCTTAAAAGTAAGTCTGATACCAAATTTAATATGGAATCCTAATCTATAATTTTGCACATAGCCTAGTGCCAGATCCAGCATAAGTTTTTAGAACATTATTTTTTTTTCTGACAGACCATAAAGCTAAGGATGGAGTTCTTCAATTTTTTGTTATTTCAACTATTTATTCTTATAACTTTGGCTGTTTTTGTCAAATTCTGATCTGCTTCTACTACTGGTATTACTTCTTAAAGTGCCAAACAGTTCTATGATTATCTTTATATGTATCCCAGTGACTTGTAAGACCAACAGTGGATTCTTTCTTTCTTTCTTTCTTTCTTTCTTTCTTTCTTTCTTTCTTTCTTTCTTTCTTTCTTTCTTTCTTTCTTTCCTTCCTTCCTTCCTTCCTTCCTTCCTTCCTTCCTTCCTTCCTTCCTTCCTTCCTTTTCTTTCTTTCCCCAACTCAAGCATACTGTAGGTGACTCCAAGTGGCTCACAACATTAAGAATCACAAACTAAACATAAACAACTACCCACTCACCCCCATGGCAGCAGCAATATAATCAAATTTACCATTTGATTGGCCCCATCTCCATTCTTTTTTCTTATGTAACGATTTTAGAGAATATTAAAAGAAAAAAAACCAATATTTTGTATTTTGAAAAATTTAAATATATTCTCTTTTCCCTCATATTTTTATTGGGTTTTTTTTACTGTTTTTACTGTTCATGTATCTTTAAATAAATTTAAACAATTTTTTAAAAATGTTCATGTGCATTCAGCTTTGCCTACAGGAAGGAAAGCATTTGGCTGTCTCTTACTTGGAACAGAAAGATGGGAGGCAGTAGGGTAACTGTCCAATGGGATGATGCAGTAGACCAGGGGTCCTCAACCCCCCAGGCTACGACTCATTACCGGTCCATAGCCTGTTCAAAACTGGGCTGCCGGAGAGATGGGCAAGCACATGTGCATGAAGCTCCACTCACGCTAGCGGAGGGCAAATGGAGCTTTGCGCACGAGTGCAAGTGCCCTCCGCTCGTGTGAATGGAGCTTTGTGTTTGAGTGTAAGTATCTGCTTCTCACACAATTGAAGCTTTGCGCACGAGCACAAGTACCCTCTGCTTGTGCATGATCGCAAGCACCCTCTACTTGCATGCAAAGCTGCATTCGCACGAGCACAGGGCTCACATAAATGGAGCTGTACTCGCATGTGCACCTGCCACTGACATCTTCTGTGCTGGGCCAGGCCTGGAAAGTAGACTTCAATCTGGACCACATAACTTGCATATTGTTGCCAAAATGTCACAGCATTATAGATAGGAGCAAATTAAACAGTTATTGCAGATTATTTGAAATAATTTGAAATAATAATCTGCTCCTGATCTTTTGCTCTCTTATGTAGATTTATGAAAAACTGTCTTCTAATATTTGTTCAGTCTTAATTTATGGTTAAATAATATGGTACCTTCACCTCCAAGTACCTTTATACTTGGAGCAAACCTATCTCTAGTTTCAAATCCACAATTAGAATATCTTTAGATACTGTTCTTAAAATTATATTATTAGTTAATTTCTTGTCAGACTGTATAGCTTGTACCTTTCTCATTTTAGAAGCTTATAAAAATTGAAAATGTACCTTGTCCTAAGTTGCAAAATTGGGAAAGGGGTGTATGTGTGTGTGTGTAGGCTGTTTTATTTATTTTTTAATCATTGTTATGATTAACTATTTTCAGAAATGAAGCGGAGGAGCTTGGAGTTAATACCATTGACAGCACGAATGATTATGGCACATCTAGTTAACAATTTGGGCCATTATCCTCTGACTGAAGGTCCTGCTGTTCTACATAGTCTTATTACTGAAAATCACAACAATTCTTGTATGGAATCTTCTGAACTCTCACCTGAAGTCTTCCGAAGCCCCAATTTACAGATCTTTGAATTTAATGAAAATGCTGTCATTTCTTACCTCCAGATTCCTTCAAAAAGGGGGCTGGATGATGAATTGGACGAATCTTTCTCAGAAGTAAGAGTAATTGTTAGGGATATCTCTGGAAAGCATTCATGGGACGGACAATTGATGTATGGGCCAATAGCTGCATATTCAGTAGATCAGAAGAACAGAAAATTCTCTGTGATTATGGAAAAGAATAAGCAGAACTTTGAGTCTCCAACTGATTTCATTCAGATAGATGATGGAGAAGATGCTCTTGATAGGTTGCTAGAAAAGATTGGCAGTACTAGTCCTGAGTGCCTTTTATATCCACAAGTAAAATTAAATGAGCCATCCCCATCTCCATTTGGCATGAGTCATGCCCAAACTAGTGATATCATTGAAGTAATACTGCAGCAGAGTTGCATAGAAAATGAATATGCTCATGGATATTATCTGAATCATAATACAAAAAGCGAAAATCAGAAGATGCCAGGACCTGCTCTGCTACAGTCACAATTTCATTTATGTAGACTTTTGCTAAATGGCTTAGGAATGAATTCTTGGGAAAAAAGGTAAGCATTCACAGTATTCTAAGAATTTTGAGGGGGGCGGGGGGCGGGAAAGAACATTAGTGCCTTTCCCAATAGTGATGGACTATTTGCTTTTTCTCACCAAATGGGGGAGAGCCATTTTTACTGAGTTAAGGGCCAACTTCTAAGTAGCATCCAAGGAGGAGGAGGAGGTCATTTTACCCTTGTTATTTACATTCTCTTTCTCTTTTAAGATAGCCCAATGTTTAGTTTCCTGAAGGTTTCTTATTCTTCCTTAGAAAGGAGGAAAGCTAAGCCTTTTTTTAACTTAGGAAAGGACCAAATCAGCCTCCTCTTCCAACTCAGTTTGTACAGTCAATGGAGGGAAATGGTTTATTTATTTATTTTTTTAAAAAAGCTGCCTCCAAATGGTCAGGCACTCAGTTATCTATTATGAAAGAAGTAGTAGGACTGCTCTCCCATCACTTGCAGGTGAGGGCATATGGAGCTCTTTTTATTGAGGAAAAGAGGGAAATGGACATAGTTGGTCCCTTTCCAGAATTCCAATCAGGGATCTTCTACTCCCTGTAAAAGAATAAAGAAAAATCTATTCCCCTTTTGCAATTCAGCCCAACATAATTTGTCAGCTAGTATCAACAACTAGGTTTGTGGAGTTTTTCAGAGATCTGTGTACTACTACTTTTTTATTATTCATTGTTGCTGTTGTTTTCTTTTTCTTTCTTTGGGTCCTGGTCACCTGTTTATTTTCTTGAAGTTGTGCAGGAAACATTTTCCACCTTAGAATGATGTCTCCCCCTATTTTGCTAGCATTACCACAACTTTGGACAGTGAATTTCATAGTTTAACTGTATGAATCCCGACTCTGCATTTCACTGCAGTAAATTACAAATAGAAAAACGTATGTTCTTGAGGCTGAGGGCCAATCTTGCTCTCTCAGTCTGCTTTGGGAAACAGATAGCTCCTCCCTCTGAGGAGGTTTTAAAGATTGGACTATTTAACACTAAAAGGAATGCTGTCACAAGGTGGAAAATGCCTCCTGGGTAATTTAAGAATAAAAATTAATAGTAAAATCATTCTTCCCCTCCAATTTAATATTTTCTTGGCCTCCTTAAGAAAGGACGGCACAGATCTGAGCAAGGTTTGCAAAAGTGGGAAACAAATTGCAATAATTGGTATAATTCAAGTGAGATTGCTACTTCTATCCATCTGGTTAAAGGGTGATAGTAGGGGCTTCTAAATATAATATCAATGCCTCTCCTGAATTTAGTTTGGCATAGCAGTTCAACCTAAATGGATTAAATTGTTATTAAAGGCAAACTAATGGGCCATGCTTAAGTTGCTATTTACTAATTAAAATTCTGATATGAACTATAGTTGTCATTTGGCTTCAGCATTCAGTATTTATGAGTAATACATTGGGGTGGGTGGGAAACAATAATTTTCCAACTTATTCTTCAACGGTAAAAATTTCCCTACTCCAGTACAGTATAAAAAGGTATTTATTCAAAAATGATTATTCTGATTTCTAGCTCCTGTAAGAACCAGAATACCCCCAAAGTTAAATTGTCACATTTGAACTAGGTCACCACTAGCCATAATAAATCTTTAAACGTAACTCCTATGTTTTCATTCTCAGTTTCAGAGGCATAGGCACTGCCACTTTAGCCTTCTGCAGCAAAACAACAGTAACAGCCCAAGAATTTCTGATCTAAGAGTTTATACCATAAGATGTATGTTATTCTTTAAGTGTCACAATTTTCTTAATTATTTGTATCATTTTCCAGATATCACCTAACTGAAATTTGCTCATTTTTCCTTTCAGATAAATTTGTGTGCCTGTGTGTGTGTGTGTACCCATAAATACATACCCACACTATTTTGGCAGGAAATATTTCAATTTTAATGAATTTCCCTAATTGAAATTTTATAGGTAAAATAGAAAATATAATTTGAAAATAGAAAATTTACATACTAGATAACATGTTTAGAGAAAAATCAAGTAATAACACATTTCCATTCTGACTAAGCTGCATAAACAGTTATAGAAGACTATGACATAAATGGTCTCTAGATCCTGATAATAGACACAAGTTTAATCCTGGTATTAAACACAAGTTAATAGGTTTGGAGGGAGGGATTATTGGGAACCAAAACCAGTCAGAAAGAGCTTCAGGGTAGTATCTAAATGCACCAGTTTGTTAGTTACAAAATATACCAGTTATGTATTATGAGATATTCTACCATAATTGTATTCTATTTTAGAAAAAGTTTTAATATTTTGAAGAAAAATTCTAAATTGTTGAGAGAGCTGAAAAATTTAGACTCTAGACAATGGTAAGTTAAACATTTTAATTACTTACAATTCATGAATATGCTTAAGAGTATCAGTTGCATTATTTAATGTTGTTTTCTAAAAATAGGTATCTTATTCTTTCTTTATAATTACAAAATATAAATCCATCATTATGATCAAATTCCATACAAACCCATGTCGGTCTTGAACATACATAAATAAAATTTGACCCTTGGACAGTTTTGGATTGGTGTTGCCTACAAGTAGTCCTTGACTTACGACTGTAATTGAGACTGGAATTATGGCCTTAAGTCATGCCAGTTGTTAAGTGAGTGAGCATGTGACTGTGACTGATTTTATGATCTTTTTGCAGTGGTCATTAAGTGAATGCCATAGTCATTAAGCGAACATAACAGTCATTAAGCGAACCCATTGTCTGCAACTGCAACCCAGTGCAAAAAAACTACATTGTCCAGGTTTTTTTTTTTTTGTAAACTGCAAGTAAATAGTATTCCAGCAAAAAATATTGTAAATCGTCATATGATAAAATAAAAAAGACAACATTAATGTGATTATACATTCAGTTTGTATAATCAGTACTCAGTAGACATAATATTTGAATCATTGTAATGCTTTATTTCAGAATGTTGGAAAACAAACTTGCAATTTTTTAATGGATGGTTTGAAGTGATCTTTTGTTGACATACCTAGCCAAGATTAAAATAATGCCAAATGAAGTAGAATTCAGTAGTAACATTATATTTCATAGCTTACATACATGTGAAATTCACAAAAGGAAAATAGATAGTAAGAGAAAAAAGTAATGTGAGCTCCAGAGGGTCAGTTTAATGAGTAGAAGAGAAGAATACAGCCCACGTAGGAAGATATGTTTAAATTGTTTTTAAGAGAAGAAAAATGTGGACTGCCAAGAACTAAAGTTGAGGGGTATATATTTTGTTCACTTGTCAACAAAATTATAGCTTGTTGTATTGTTTTATCCAAGTTAATGGAATTGCTGATAATGACCTCATTTTTACCAGAATAAATAAGAATGAGTTTCTACGTGGGACTAAACTGAGTAAAAAACAGTGAAAAGAGAAGTGATGTTTTGTTTAGAAAAATTACGTGTGTAGCATCTTAGGTCTCATTGCTTTATTCTATTCTCAAAAGAGCTTCCATTTAAAATATATTCTGTGCTGGCATTATTGGTTGCCACCCAACAGGATAGCAAGCTAAACGGTTCCTCTTCTTCCCCATCAGAAGACACATCCAAAGGGGCCATACTATAGGGCAATGCTAGTTGTGAAATCTGAAAGGATACAGGTATATCAAACCTATTCCATTCTGCTTCCATTCCCCCGTCCACCTATCTTGCCCATCTATGCCCTTTTGGCCCCCCTGTTGTCTTGCACTCTGCCACCCTAGCAAACCTTCATTGCCATCTTTTTCCTGGTGCTGTTGAGGCCAGCCTGGCTAGATTGCTGGCACTGACTTCGAGCACAAAAGCAATGCACAAAGCATCTTAAAGGGACTGCACACACAAGAATGTCACTTTATGTGTCACGGTGCTGGGCTGAAAGGGGCCAGCTTCACATAGCAAAGAAGAAAAAAATGCACCAAGCAGTGGGTTATGGCTGCACTCATGACAGCAATCCCCGTCTCAGTTGTGGTCATAAGTTTAAGGACTACCTGTAAAAGTAATATTGCTGGTGATGGCTGCTTTCACTCTTACAAACAAAGAAAATATGTAGATAATGCATTCTAAAAGCAAACTGCAGAGTTTACAAAGCAGTAATTCCCAACCTGACATTTGTTGGGAAACAAACTGTGCCAAGCATAATATTCCAGAACATTCTGTCTTGCCTGGCAGATAACTTTCTGCTTCAGAAAATGGAGGCAAATACTATTCCTGACTAGATATTAATCAATAGACAAGATTTAATTGAGAAAGTGGAACAGAGGAAAAAAAGACTATGTTATTCTTGATTTTAAGGAAGATTGAAATTGAAGCAAGCATATAACTTGGACTTAAAACAAGCTAGAGAAAGCATGCAGAGGATGACTTCTGGAATTATTTCCAAAGTAGTTGTGCTCTAGGTCACATGACAGAGAAGGAGGAAGGCCTTAAAATAAAACAATCAGCAACAATCTGAGCCTCTGCCTAATTGCCTCTCTAACATAACAGGTAGTCCTTGCTTAACAACTATTTATTCAACGACCTCTCAAAGTTACAGTGGTGCTGAACGATGGTACTTACCCCTGGACCCCAGTTGCAGCAGTTGCAGCACCTCGGCAATCATGTGGTCAAAAGTCAAGTGCTCGGCAGCCTGCCAACACTTATGACCATAAGGTGCTTAAATTCCCCCACTCACCTATCTCTTGCCCATCTTAGCTGTTGTGGCTGCCCTGCACGGTGTCATTCTTTGGTGGCAGTGCTGGGGTTGAAGATTGAGCAGCAGGAGTAACATGGTGAAGGTCAGCTACGTGTGGCAGAACCTGTAGAGCATAGAGTGATAGAGGCAGCTGGCACTAAGATGGCTGACCATGGTGCAGGGCTTGAGACAACCCTGAGTGGCATTGGAGTGGCACTGCAGCTAAAATAGAGGTCTGGGGACAATGGCAGCTGGCTGAGGCCGTTGAAGGCCCCAAGGCTCTACTGCAGCCTCAGTGCTGCTGCCATCGAGACCAAGCTGGGAATGGCTTGGATCAGGATAGGTCCTCACCTAACAACCAGTGGGATTTGGTTAACAATGCAACAGGGATTATTAGGAACGCCATTGCTAAGCAATGCAATCATGTGACATTGTGTTTTACGACTGCATCACTTAGCGACAGTAATTCCAAACCCAATTGCTGTCATAACTCAATGATTACCTATATGGTAGAATTTGTTGTAGAATTTTTTTTTCTCTGCAGGTCCCAGTTGAATCTTTCTTTTTCCAGTTTCTCCCTCCACACCAAATTTGGTTGGTTTGGTTTGGTTTTGGAGAATTGTTCTGCCACTGTTCAGATCAAATTCCAAGTTGTTTAATTTATTTCTAACATTTTACTGGGTTGAAAAGAATAACAATAGATTTTAATAAATTCAGAGAAAGATAAAAGGGTCACATAGCAAGATAACTAATAGGAAGGAGATTGGAGATGGGGGAGATTTTCTAAAGAATGAGGTACTGAAAGCATCATTGTAAACAATTCCAATTAAAAGCATAAATGATACAAAACAAAAGAAGTCAATATAGCTACATAAAAAACTTAGTGAAGATGTTAGAACAAAAAGAGGATATCTGGCTTATTATCTTGCAAAACAAGATTTTGAAGTACTATTTGATTGCAAACTGAATATAAGCCAGAAGTATGATGGGGTACAAAAAACAGAAATTAAGCTTTTCCAAATAATTGAAAGTAATTGTTTTGTTCTGTTGTGCTTTGGTTAGACCCCACCTCAAGTACTGAATCCATTTCCATGCACTTCATTTTAAGAAGATTTCAAAGTGTCAGAAAAGGCCAGTGCGGATGATCTGAAAACTAAGCTCTCTGAGAATATATTAAAAGAACCAAATATGTTTAATCTTGAGAAATGATAATTTAAGGGGGAAACAATGATTCTTCAAATATCATAAATATTGTCACATAAAAAGAAAGTCAGGCTATTTTGGGGATGGGGGTGATCTATTCTACAACATATAGTATAAGGACTGTAATAGCCACTATGTAGGGCAAACAGAAGACTAACAAAGTACATCTATGAACACCAACTAGCAGTCAAAAGGCAGAATACAAACTTCTTAATCTTGCAATATATGGACATACCCTTAATTTCAACTGGAAAATTGTGAGCATCCTAGACCAAGCCAAATCCAAAAATGATAGATAATTCCCCGAAGCTTGTTATTCAGACAAATCAGCCATCAATAGTCACTTGGAGATAAACTTACATATACATAGTATTCAAAAGAAACAATAAAAAAAAATTAAGAAGGAAACAAAAAGACCACAACTCATCCTATACCCAGGAACCTATTCCCAGATATTGAGTGACTGTAAGCAAAGCCATTCTGTTGCTGGGCCATGTGGCATGACCCTGGAAGCAGCTGCCATTTTCCAAGCAACCACAGTTCAGTGTTTCTGGGACTGCATCATGTGGCCCAGCCACAAAGCAGCTTACTTTGCTTCCTTGACCAAAGCTCTGCGGCATTCCGCAGCAGTGCAGAATGCTATGATACACTGCAGAATATTGAGGAGCTCACATTAAGGAAACATTGCTGAGCCACGTGGCACAGATTTGGTAGCAACCACAATTTAATGTGGCTGCTTAGAAAATGGTGATCGCTTCTTCTGGGACTGCAGTACACAGCCCAGAAACAGAGTGGCTTTCCCTAACCTGAACCCCAGAGCTTTGGAGATCTTCAGTAGAGGAGGAGCAGGTGTGGGGCCCAGTGTAATGGGAAGCAAGCCCAAGGCCTGGGGGGACCCAGGAGGATGGAGGGAGATAGACTGAGGGACACTGCAGCATCCCTGCAGTCAGTCACAAGGGCGAATGACCACAGCGGTGCTACAGCAGTCATAACTTCAGCACCGTATCGTAGGTAGCTTTTGGGAGGTCCACTGTAACTTCGAATAGTCACTAAGCAACCATTCATAAGTCAAAGACTACTTGTACCATACTGTTCTTTTATATGAGTTTATCATACTAACTTTTATTTGACTAGAACACATTTGAAAGTGTAATTATGAAATTGAAGGAGGAATGTTAGAAAGATAGAAAAACTGGAAGCAAAAAAAGACCTAGTGGTCTAATGAGTCTGCCATTTGAATTTATTTTTTGTTTTCTTTTTAATGTATTTATTTTTTTACTTATTTTAATGTTTTATTTAATTTTATTATTTTTAATTTTTGTCAGATGATGGACATGTGCTTCTCCCAAATATGTTTAAATTCAATTTAATGTTCATAGCTTAAGACCAGAATTTATACTATGATGAAAATGATACATTTTGAATGTAGCCAGCAAATCATAATACATTAGACTAAACTTTAACTGAAAATTCCAGCGAACCATATATTTCCACCTTTACAACTTGAAATGAAAATATTAGCATGAGAACTAAAAGAGGACTGGATTTAAAGAAGAGAATTATGTTCAAAACCTTGTATGAATTGACATTTTGTTTTACTGTGGTGACCATCATGAATCCCTTCCCACCAGCTATTATTTTCTATGACAATGCCTTGGATATTGTTCCCAAATGTTCCTGGAAAGAGGTGGCAGTTTGAGAGCAATATTTGACTTCTTGGTGGGAAAGAGCATCAGAGTAGAAACCAGGAGACCATGAGTTCTAGTCCCACCTTAGGAATAAAGCCATCTAGGTCAGTGGTTCTCAACCTGTGGGTCGGGACCCCATTTGGGGTCGATCGACCATTTCATGGGGGTTGCCAAGCAAGGCTGTCCGCCATTTTTTTTGTCCGCCATTTTTTCCCCTTTTCCGGCGGGTGCCTTACCTCCCTTGGGCTGGGCCAGCTGGTGATCGGCCTGCTCCATCTCTGCCGCTTGCCAGCTACGCCTCGGCCGGCGCAGGGGGCGGAACCACGCATGCGTGGCGCTCCCGGGCAGGGAAAGTCCTTGACTTACGACCGGTTGGGTAGTCCTTGACTTACGACCGGTTTAGTTCTCGACTTACGACCGGTTTAGTCCTCGACTTACGACCGGTTTAGTCCTCGACTTACGACCGGTTGGGGTCGCGGCATTAAAAAGGTTGAGAACCACTGATCTAGGTGATGCTGGACCAGTCACTCTCTCTCAGTTCTAGGAAGCGAGCAATGGCAAAACCTTTGCCAAGAAAACTGCAGGGACTTGTTCATGCAATTGTCAGGAGTCAACACTGATTCAGAGGCACTTAAAAAAAAAACAACAACAGTGCAAGTAGCAAAGGACAGCCATCAAAAAAATTTAATTACTCTTGATGGTTCTTCCTGTCTCTAAAATTTGCCCCCATTTGTATTTTACACATTCCTTTTTTGTATATAGTGTATATTTTTAATTACACATTCTTCATTATTTCTGTTTAAATCTATTTTAGTAACTCTTCAGAATAGAAATGTATAAAGGTAACACAATATTTTTTTGTTTGTTTTTGTAGCCGTGACACTCACAAGATTGCAGTTGTTTACATTGCTGAAGGACAAGAAGATAAATGTTCAATATTGTCCAATCCTCAAGGAAGCCAAGCATATGAAGATTTTATTGCCGGATTGGGTTGGGAGGTAAATATTACCCAAATGTCTTGTTTCAATTAATAATATTAATTGTGGTAGTGGAATATTTGAGCTGGTGATAGTAATTTCTCCACATTTTAGATTAACTGTCCAATTTAATTCAGCATTTCTTTTGTTACTGAGCCTGACTGCAACTCTTACGTATTGCATGTTCCCAGCAGACATGTACCATCACTTAGGAAAGCTAATCCTATCATTTTTTTTAACTCGGAACATCCATAAACCTCAAAATAATGTCTATTGTGTTACCAAATAATACTGCAAGAATTTTGGTTCTGACCATTTAGTTACCCTAATTCAGAAAATCTAACATAAAATGTTTATAAGGAGAACTGTATGCACCCTTCTGGATACTCTTCAACCCATTAGTTAAGTCCCTGACTTAAGATCTCATTATTTAGTTGTCACTGAAACCATTTACTTTTCTAATACATCTGAATGGTGTATCATCTGTGATAATATGACGTATGATATCTGTGATATATTTGATATCTAATTTGAAGTGCTCTTTGTAGGAATACTTATAAAACAAACTGATTTAGGTGCCTAGTGCTATGTGTTTTGCTTTAATGTTACTTTAAGGTTTGTGATTGCTGTTATTTTATTGGTGGGTCTTGTTTTATACCAGCTAATGAAGACAGATATATGCCACCAGAGTGAACTTCAATTAGAATGACTTATAAGCTAAAATAACCAAAACAAAACATTAATTTTAAGTTTGTTTAGTAAAAATGTTCCAGTAAATTCAGAGGATATTTCCTTTATCTTTGTTTAGAATTGCAGATTAATATCTTTATTTTTTGCTTGATTAAGGTTGATCTTTCAACTCACTGCGGGTTTATGGGTGGCCTGCAACGTAACGGTAGCACAGGACAAACAGCCCCATATTATGCTACTTCAACTATTGAAGTAATTTTTCATGTATCTACACGAATGCCGTTTGACTCAGATGACTCACTGACCAAAAAGGTAAAATATAAACCTAAATATCAAATAATATAATCCATATTATCTTTTCAGAAGTGCCTGTTGCCTCCTGTTAGCAGCATGATTGTTTATTTTGTTTGGGGGTTTTGTGAAGTAATTTTATTCAAGATTACAATTACAATCACTCACTTGCTTTGTTATTTGCATATCCCTTTTAATTATTAAGACATCATCTGGCTTGTTTTGTATGTCCAATGTAACATCTTTTTCCATGTCATTCTTGTGACCTTATCATTTTTAAATCCACTTGGAAATCAGTCTTGATATTGTATGGTAGAAGTTGTTCCTCTTCTATAACATCTTTTAGTAGTCTTATCTATAGAGGCAGACACTTTTAATATTTATATTGTAGATTAGGTTTTATATAAATTTGTATGTTTAAATCTCTTGTTAGAAAAAATAGACATTTTAAAATTGCTTCTCTATTTAACAATGTATTTTGCCTCTTCAGCTATTTAGGTGATACTTGTATTCCTGCTATTATCATTCCCCCTTGCTTTTAATTTGCCAATTTCCAAGCATTGTAAGGAGAAAGCTGAATAACTTGCTTAGCTGACAAACTCAATAGCATGACAGAAGGTCATACCACCTGCTGCCCAGAAAAACTGCCTATAAATATGACCATTCTGTGGCAGGCAGTATAATTTTTGACCCACAGTGTAGGGCAGATGTCATAGAAATATTTAATAAGAGAGTCTTTTTTGTGTGTAAAATGGTTGCACCTGCACACGACATCTAAAATAAGTATCATAAATTTGACAACTATTGAGGAATATTAATAGTTGATTTTAAATAAAATAATTAAAGACATGTTTTCTTAATACTAGCCAGCAGGATAACTCTGTTTTCTATTTTCTTTATAGTCCAGTGAAAAAAACAGTAAAGTAATTGCAATTGCTGACAGATTTGTGAAATAACCATTTGATGGTATTTTTTGGTCTCAAGGATTTGTATAGTTTTTCATTTTTGTTTTCAATCCAGTCATCTTGTAACCATAATGGAGATGCATGCACTGCAGCTAACTAACAGCTCCTTGTCAAAATTATTTGTAGCTTTTTTATTTAAAAAATCAATTAGTGGCAGAAAGCCGCTCAGTTGAGAAACACAGCTACCACCCCCCCAATGAACTTTTGCTCCTTTACTCAAGAAATTCATTAGTTATAGCTAGATTAGATTTTTAGCAGCTAATCTAACTGCTGTAGGGGTTTCCAAAGTGGAGACAGAGCTGCGCTATTGGATTTGTTCAATTCATTTGACTCCAGGACTATAATTGCACTTATGTCTTACAAGGCTTTTTATAGCCTAAGGCTGGCTGGCAGCAGAAAACAAATTGGCAGTGAATACAGTAAGAGTGAAAGGGAATGAAAGGCACACATTATCAGTCTCCAGGCAGCACTGTTCTGGCAGGAAGTTTCTTGGTTAATTTACAAATAAAACTTCGATTTTAGGATGGGCACTCTGTCAGGAAAACAATGGGGATGTCAGGACGGGCTATTACTCAGTAAAAGTAGCACCCATGCCTAACCCTAGCAGAAGTTCTTCAGTCATGCAGACAGCTCCTTTCTGAAGCCAGCTGGCTCCATAATACAATTAGTAGGGAAAAGAGGTCAGACTATTAGGTGTCTATACCATGACCACAGTCAGCATTAGTGTGTAAGCCTGGCAGACAAGGAGAATAGCTAAGGATCCTTTATCACTATTTATTAAGCAGTAGTTGCAGAATGACACATAGACTTGCATGCCCAAACATGCAATTCTTGTTAAAAGGCTTGAAAAAATAGCAAATGTTCAAAAACTACAGGGTATCTTCTTACACAAATACATTCAAGAAATGTAATAATACTGGACAGGGTTGATAGCAAAATTTAAGTTAGAGTCTTTACTAACTTTTGTCCTTTGAAGATGTCCTTCTATTTGGGATCATTTAAAATATGGATCCCGTTTCTAATTTTAATTTCTGCATTTTAGAACTCAATACCTATTATCAAAAATTGAGACTTGCTTTTTAAACCCTTGGTATTTTAATGCACACACAGAAAATGTTTATATATAATCTGTAACCTATTATAAACAAACAGTATTTTAAGTTAGTTTTTTTCCCCAGTATAAGCATTTGTTGCTTTCTTAAATATTAACAGCTTGGGCCATTTTTAATACAGGTAATCCTTGACTTATGACAACCATTTGAAGTTACAATGGCCTTGTAAAAGGTGCTTGACGGCCCATAATGCGTTTTCACTCATCATAGAGTGATCATATGATCATGATCTGGGTGCTTGATAATCTTTTCTCACAACCAGTTTCCAAGTGTCCACGTGATCATGTGATCACCTTTTTCAGTCTTCTCTCCCAGCTTTCCCAGAAAGTTTGTGGGGAAAAGAACAGGAAAAGTTGCAAGCTGCTGCCACCTGCCATGAAAGTAAGATTCCGCCCTGGCAGGCAGCCGTTTGAGAGTGAAAGACTACAGAAACGGAACTCAGGTCTCAGAGAGCTGAGCTCTGTTCCTCAGGCCTTCAAAGGAGTTGTCCACCCGTGAACTCCTCCAAAGGGCAGCAGAAACAAAGTTGCAGGAAAGAGCTCCATTCCTGCAGCCTGCCAGAACCGTTCTCTTCCACACATTGGGGGAGGGGGGTAACTCCTCTGTAAGGCTGCAGAAATGGAAGCCAGATCCCAAAGATCCCAGCACCATTCCTGCAGCCCATCAGAGCAGTTCCTTTCCATGCACAGAGGAGAGCTGAACTCCTTGGCATGCAGTTCTTTTGCTCCGGTCCAGGAGATGACCTAGTAGATTGTTTGGTGGCTGCAACCAGGAGAGCCAGGATTGCAATCGTTGAGTGAAACAGTCACGGGGGGGTGCTTAGTGACTACTTTGCTGAATGACTGATATTCCAGTCCCAATAGTGGTTCTAAGTTGAGAATTCCAACTAACTTTACATACTTACAGAGTAATAAGCACTGAAATTTTTATACACATAGAAAAACTTAGAAGTAAGAAATTGTCTTGTATACTGTTTGGCAATGTTGGACTAACAAATTCTGTTTTTTCTATTAGCTTTCTTTGTGACTTTTGATTTCTACTGTTAAAATTACGGCAGTAATGTAACTGAGATTTAATGTGTGCTATAATTATGCCTTTTAATATCTCGCAAAATGGTTTTGTAGATGTGGATATAACTGAGGCGTAATTAGTTAATAATTGAATATTGATTGTAGTTTTTTTTTTACTTGCTGTTATGTCAGGCTATATATGATTACTCCCATTGTGTTTAGTAAGACTAATTTTAAGTAAGTGAAAATCGTATTGCAGCTGCTTTTATAAATAAATAAATAAGTAATTTATTTTCAGAAAGAACACAATTTTAATTTTAACCTAAGTCTTACAGAACACAGGTTTTGCTACAGCTTTTGAAATTGTAAACTGTTTCTGTAATATTCAAATTGTTAATTTCATCTTAAATTAACTGAATATAGTTATTAAAAATTGAATGAAAATTACTGAATTGCAGTGGATACAAAGCATATCTACTGTGAATTTTCTCTTGTTGATTCCTTCCATTTTGTTGATTTTCTAGTCATTATATTATTACTCATTTATCACAAGGTAATAAACCATGTAAGGTCCCATAATGTTTGAAAGAAAGAAGTTATTTAACACAGAGAAAATATTTTTATATAATTTTCTCTCATGAAGCAGATATACCAGGGGTGTCAAACTCACATCGTCACGTGGCATGTTGCGACATATCGCGATTTGTTTGCCATTGCCGGCAATGGGGTGGGCGCGGTTTCACTATGATGCATCCGGTCCGCGGGCCGGCAGTTTGACACCCCCTGAGATATACTGTTGGCATTGTAATTTCATTCCTATAGCCTAGTTCCTCTTCTGTCATTCTGATTAATAGCAAATCCATTTGCCGTTACAGCTTCGTCACTTGGGAAATGATGAAGTTCATGTTATCTGGTCTGAACATAGCAGAAACTATCGCAGGGGCATTATACCAACAGATTTTGGTGATGTTTTAATTATTATTTATCCAATGAGGAATCGTATGTTTTACATCGAGATTATGAAGAAACAACAGGTAGGTCCTGAAGTTCAATACAACACGGTCAGGTTCTTATAATAGTAGAATCATTCATAATGCTAAAGAAAACTGATTTTTAAAAAATGTTTTTTTCCTTAATGAAATGAAAAATGTAATGTTAAGTAGTCTGACTTATATTGGAGGTTAATTGATTTAATTACTCACAGATGTGTAACTTGTACCTCTTTAGTAACTTAGCAGAAAAAAGTATATGTGTTATACATACATACATACACACACACATTCATTCATTCATTTATTAGAAGGACATTCAGGAACTGTAGAAAAATAAGAGAAAATAAAATAAAATTCCTTGAATGTGCAAATATGACTTCAAAATGTACAAAAAAATAAGTTCAACATTTAAATTTTAAATTAATATAATAACATTTAATAATATTAAATATTTAAATGATATTTAAAATAATAACTGCTTTCCCACTACCACCACCACCAAGATGGATCCAAAACAACTACAAAAGTAAAATCAGATAAAAATCAAAAGTGGAAAAGTTAGGTTTGATGTTGAATTGAGTTTGAAATGATATTGAATTCTTTCTGTACTTGAAACTAACATTGATATAATTTCAGGGTATTTTGTTACATTTATGCTAGTATTCATGCATGGTATTTTTTCCATTGCCTTTATACTGTATTTCTTGAAAACATTCTTACTACTGTTGTAAGTACTATAACTAAATCAAATATTGCCTTCTAGCTGTGTTGGTTTTCAGCTCCTGTAATTGACATGCCACTTTATAATTCCGCAGAAAAGAAACAATCCTTCAGAATAAGATATTTGGGGTTGCCTTATACCCTCTTTCTCAGGAATCCTCCTTCATAGCAAGACATTTCCCACTGCTTGTTGTGAGCCACCCTTCAGATAGTGAACGCAGAATATACTCTCTAGACCATTTTTCTGAGATAAAAACCTCAGACCTCTTTAGCAAATTTCTATATTCTAATTGGAATTGGGGTACTTGAACCAATAATGAATTTTTGTGAATTGCTCTTGCTCTTTTTCCTTACTTCATTGAAAAAAATTTTGTCCTGGTCTTCTAATTTTTGTATAGCTGGGACCACATACAGTATCTGAGGAATTATTAGCTTCTATTTTTAGTCGCCTGTACTTTTAAATTATCATCAGCATGTTTTTCCCCATGTTCTCCCACCAAGAGATGAAACCTACATGTGGAACATTCCTTCTGTTCATTCTGATAACTTTCAAGCCACAAGTAAATATCTTATTTCCACAGGCTGTTTTGTTGATGGGTTATGCATTGCTAGTTTTTGTCTTTGATACATTTTTCTCTTTGTACAGTTTCTCTATTTTTAATTTAGTATGCATTATTCCTATTTATCATGCTTTTGATATTTTGTTGAAAACTGTCCTGATAATATGCTGGAAGAGATGTAAAGTCATCTTTAAAAACCAAAAATAAAGCACAGAACTAATAACAATAAAGCAAAGTTAAGATTATCAGACAGCACCCTGGATAGCTCCCTGCAAAGGTTAGACCAGTCTAATAAACAAAATCTAAAGCAACTGCAGCTTGTGTGATTAAATCTGCTATGGTGTGCTACCCAGGAGAAAGATATAGGCTGTTTCAGTAATTGCAAATGCCAGCATAGAGAAATGACGGTTCTGTTGGAGCTTCCAGGGTTGAGAAAGTTCTAATTTCTTAGGCCACAGTTGTGTAAAGTTAAATAGTTTTTTCTTCTATTAGAGCTTCTGGGGTAGATAGAGGGCACATCTGCCTCCCCTATCATTATTTCCTCAGAGTTAAAGCTGTAGGGTTTTTTTAAAATCATAAATGCTTAGAAATATTTCCAAAATGAATTTAAATTTTAAAGTATTATCTATTTATGTGGTTGACATTGACTTGATGACATCTAATCAATATATGTTGAAGATGGTCTGGAAAGTGAAGTCAAATTAAGAAATTAAAATGCAAAGCATATAATGGAGATGTGATTTAACTTGACGAAACCCCAACTGTTGGAACAAAAAAGCCAGCGAAAATTCTAAGTGGCTTCAGGGCCAAGTGTCTAAGATAGTACTGATAATATTCTCACTGATGATGAGGTGAAAGGATGCTTCATTACTGTGGCTGTAGAGGACCAGATATAGTTGATGAAAATGGACATTGGGCTGTCTAGCTAGGCCTCCTGTAGTTAAGAATAGCAGAAATGGGAGCTTAAGAGTAAAGTTTCTGGCATCATATCTTCCACAGAAAACACAGCAATCAAAACCCTGGGCTGGTTTAAGAAGAGATGTGAAGTATCTTTGATTTGTTATTTAAAAAAAACTAGACAATCCATGCCCTGTTGGGTCATTGTTTCAGAAATATTTCCTTATTTAAACAGAGAAACAGAATGACAAGGGCAGACAGAAAAGCAGGAGAAGAGGGAACAAATTCTGACTTGCTACTGGCTTCTCCATTGAGTTTCCTTGTGGGAATCTGGCAGGGAGAATTAAAAATCTGTCTATCCAGTTACCTTCCTCCCCTGACACTTAGGTGCTTACAGGCTGCATTCTCTATAAGTAAGCAGCCCGTTTAATCCATCCAAAATGTATGTATCTCTTCAAAATCATTTATGACCTGCCCCCCAATCCATGAAATAAGTAAAGGGAGGGAGGAGACATCAATGTTTCTCAGTTGTGGCCCTATGCTATGAGATGGCCTCCCCCCTGAAGTTAGAATGGTGCCCTCATTACTGACTTTCTGGAAGTTTTAAGACTGAACTGTTCAAGCAGTATGGAGAATAAGAATTACACCATTTATTGCTTATTTATGCTACCTGCATTTTATATTATAATTTTATCTTCCTTCTATTGTTCTTCAGTACTGCTGTATGTCATTTGAAGTCCAGCAGTTTAAATACAATATATATATATATATTGTATATATACATAAATACATGCATTTAATGTATAAAAATAAATTGAAATAAACAATAAAAAAAACTCTGGCATCCATGGGATCTTTAAATCCTCAATGATCTGATGAAATAAAAATATTCACCAACCTTTTAGTAATAAAAAACTACTGCTTTTAGACAAGGAAATTCCCTATCATTTCAAATTGATAGTTAAAAATTTTGACAGTTGAAAAATAAAGGCTCTCCTGATTTCTATCCCTGTTTCTTAATAATTATCTTACAAATGCAAATATATTTAATACAAAGAACTGAATTAAATATAGTTAAATGTTTAATTATTTATGAAAATTCATATTGTTAAATCTGTTCTGCAAAAAGATTAGTCATGTTTCAGCTTTATTTCAGATGAGTCAAGTTCTATTATTCCTTTGTAAGCTTGCTAAAACTCATCACTTACAACCATTAATATCTTTTGAAGAATTATACACAACTAGATGTGTATAATTTAAAATTAAGAGAAACTTTTCAGTATTACATAAAATTCTTATATCAATCATGACAGGTTCTTTTGGAAATCTTGAAAAAACAACATGAAATTTAAACTCAATGTATCTCATTGGAACTCTGTGGCAAAGTGTTGGTTTTTTTATTGATTCATTAAATCATCAAAATCTAGGAAAACAATCCAAATGTGGCATTAAAATGCATTAAATTGAACCTTTCTACAATGTGTTGGCAGTAGGCACATTTACATAGCATACCATCTTTAATGGTTGTGCCCAGTTAATCATAGATTATGATCAAAAGGTTTTTTTGGGGGGAAAGCCCTTTGAACCCTATAATGAATCCCAAAAATAAATTCAAAGTATTTTTTTTAATTTTTTAATTTCTTTTTTTTTCCTTTTGGGGAGAGAGTTGCCTTTGCTTTTGTATTTTTCTTTTAATTCCGTATTCAATTTTAATCTTAACTTTCTATAAAAAAGAATAACAAATGAAGAACATTCTATAGTTTGAGGGTAAGATTCAGAAAAAAAAACTTGCACTTTTACTTAGTTTTATTTTTGATTGGATGATACATGGTTACATAATCTCAAAATGCCTGCTCATGTTCCATTAGAAAGATCTGATATGAGAATTCATATCAAATGACGCATAACCATCCATTGCATTTTTTGAATAGTCATGTGCTCTTATTTTACCTTCTCTTACTTTACTCTCTAGTGCCTTCAATCGTATCCAGTAGGGAAAAAGATGAATCTAATTTTCACCTGTTCAGCTGCTGTAATTTTTCACAGTTTACACAGATTTTTCAATGTGTGTTTATTAATGTCACCCTGTGGCACTGTTTGGTGTGGGGAAATTGTTCAGCTGCTTAATAAATGCACTTTAAGATGATGTCAGAATGGCACACTGAGTCAGCCTTCTGGGATAGTTCTTGCTGTTACCCTGAGGCACTGAAGCACCCAGAGGGAAAAAGAAAGAAAAGGAGTTCAGATTCAGAAGCAGATGACGTGTAGAGAATTAAAAGACCTTTGCAGTTAGAAATTTGCATCAGAATGAAAGAGAAGTAATATCTGACATATAAATTTACATTTTGAAGTTTGTTGAAATCAGATGCATTCAGTAATGAAATCTCTTTCATTGAAATGTATTTATATAACACTTTAAGGTTATTAATATTAAAGTTTATCAATTTGTCACAAAGGTTTTTTTAAAAAAACCTGAACTTCTTGCCTTGTTTTCAAGCAGTGGGTTTAAAATTCAAATGTATAACTTGATTAAAAAAATTAAGAAGTAAAGCACTGAAAAAGAGAAGAGAGAGAACACTGCTTTTGAGCAGAAGAGTCAAATGTCAATTTTAACCTGCTGAAAGTTTTGTTGACGACCTCTTTGCGAAGAGGATTCAGGAGTATTTCAATTAGCTTAACAGCTTACCTAGGTGCTTTCTGAGTTTGGTTGTTTGCTTGTAGACATCCATTACTCAATCAGGTAAATCATCAGTGCAAGTTGTTGTAGGTTTTGCTCCTTATACATAGTAGCTTGCCTTGCCAGAGCATATTTATTCTCTTTTATTGGAGCTTATCTCTCTATAAATCAGTAATTTGATTCAAATAGTCCTCATTTATCGACCATATTTGGGACTGGCAACTTGGTCATTAAGAAATTGGCTGGCTAAGTGAACCACAACTGGGTTTGCGATCTTCCTTCAGTTTTCCTTTGTTGTCAGTGCTAGGACTGTTTGTAAGTTATTTTTTCATCACATTTATAACTGCAAATGGCTGCTGTATAAGGCAGTCACTAAATGAAGGCTACTTGAATAGGGTTGTGAGAGATATTATAGATTTCCAGAAAATAATTTCTTCTTTCCCATCTCATCCCAATATTTTATCAATATCAATAAAGCGGAATATTTGCAGCTGAGATTGAAATGAGGGGTCCTAAGTGCTCCCGGAGCTTGATTGTTCTCTTGTAGACTATTTCAGAACCCGCTGATGATGTTACCTAGTTTGGGTAATGAAATGTCTGCAAGAAAACAACCAAACTCCGAGAACACCAAGGACCCTTCAGTATTAATATTCCAACATTGGGATTTCTCACTCTTGGAAGGGACCAGTTGGAAGAAAATATTTCAATATTAGAATCTCCCTCTCTGGTGCCATGTCTTTTTTAATGCTTCTGTTAAAGGTGGTTGCTGTTATTCAGTTTGTAGACAACTTTCTTCAAACAACGATTAAGTGTAGTCTAAAATATCTTTGCAAACAAATGATAGAAGAAGTTTGTCTGTTTAAGTTATGCATTAAAAAATCCCGTGGAAAGAATAAGACCGAAGTGGAATTTACTGTCTATTAAAAATATAATTATAATATACAATCAACTATTCAACACATTTCAGGGGCAAATGCGACCAACCTTTGGTCAATCAGCTACTGACCATGGGATGAATGAAAGTGTCTTGTAGAGATAAATGGCTGGTTGGTTGCAATTCTTGGTATTTAAATTGAGTTCTCTAATCAAATGAAAAAGCTGTCACTTCTTTTTCAGGTTTCAGGATCCATGGTAACGTTTGGCCTTTTACATTCATAATGTTAGCCTTTTTGTTTGCATCCAAGTAGAGACACCTGGAGTAATGTTAACATTTACCAATTTTGTATTAATAGCTTCGTGATATAAGAACCTCTAATGCGATAGCTGTTACTTTTGTTATTGCTACAGCTTTATTGTTTTCATTTTTATCTTCCTGCCTGGTAACCATGCAGTGATTGACAAACTTTTTTGTCTGTTTAATTAACCAATATAATTATTGGGAACTATGATTCAGTCTTTTGTTCAACAAAGCCTCTGAGAAAAAACAATAGTAAGTCTTTTAGTATGAATGCATACCACCCATCACTGATGCATTAAGATATTCTAAACAATGAAGCAAAAAGCTGCCTGTAAAAGCAGACAAAGAATGCCACACAGACTCATACAGTGTGCATACCGCCAGGGACACACTGAGAGGTCCCTGAGACACAGATGCCTCGTTATATTGAACCTAGTCAGCAGAGATTAATGCTCAGCCATTTGGTACAATAATTTTCTCATTCACAAGCTTTCAAACTATGTGGCTTACTATGGAAGATAGGGCTCTGAACTAAAATGGTTTGTTTAAACTTGACTTTATTTAATTGAATCATAGCACTACTTCATTTTACTCAATAATTACAAAATAAGCAAAAATGTAAATAAAGATAATATTGCTTTACAATCACAAGAATTTTGAAAATCTATGGGACACTCTCATACGAAACCATATATGTTGTAATGCTCATACTTTCCATATATGTTTAATGGACTACAGTATAGTTTTATTAAACATGGTACATTTTATTTGATGGTTTTTCAAACTGAAATCTCATAGTTATTTTAATATCTGTAACTTCATTCCTAGAACTTGGAGGGCAGTTTTGATACCCCTATCCTCTGTTTGTAATCCTCAGATGGTTTGTCACCACAGGTTTAGTGTTCTGCTTTTCATATAAGCACACACACATGTAAACAGAAAGAATACTGTATGTTGAAGAAAATTCAAATATTTCTACATTTTATTGGCTGCTAGAAGCACTACATTTGGAATCACTAAATATCCTAGCCCATTAAACTCATTATCAATCCCATCCAAAAAGTTATTTTCACATATTATGAATGAACCCCCCCCCCCCAAATAAAGATTGATCGCACATTGGCAGCAGACTTTCCTATCATTTTTACATTTTTCTCATTGAACTAGCATGCATGTTGATTTGTCAAAGTTGACAATGATTATTAAGGGATGTACTTGTATCTAAATTCAGAATTCATATTTTCATATTTAATGGGCTATGTAGTTACCATAATATGTAATTATATTTGTTGTTTCTGAGATGATGATTTTGTTTTAAAACCAGTACAAATGCTATAAATATTGGTTGATTTATGTAATAGCAGTCAAGTGTAGCAAAGATTTCCACCAAAAATATGGAAATTAATCTTTTAAGTAGTATGTGTGCACATAGATGTTATACTTTTGCTGCTAAAAACTCCAATATAATATGAATTCTGCCACAGGAATTTCTTTCACTTCTTTCATGGTTTATATTCATGTTATTTGTTTATTGACAGGTCCCATTTTTTGGTCCTTTGTTTAACGGAGCAATTGTGACTGCAAAACTGTTGCCAAATCTTGTACGGGCCACATGTATCAATGCCAGCAGAGCCGTGAAATCTCTTATAACTCTCTATCAGAGCTTGTATCCTTTTTCATTTGTTTCTATACCAGGATTGAAAAATTCATCTATTTTTGGAATCCATGTGTTGAAAAACATGATATATCTCAATCTCTTTAATAACAGCATTTTTAGATTCATTCAAGTTTAAACCTACTGATACATTTAATGCATGTAGATTGATGAGTGCATAAACATAGCTGCATTCAAGATTACAAGATTTCCTCAAAACTGGTAAGTGGATATTGAAGAAAAATATGTATGTGATATGTGGAAGGGAAAAAAACTGGCAAAATTCTCAGTACAAATTTGTATATGAATCACATTAGATGACAATGTAATAGTATAAGTTTCACTTTTTATTGTTTGTATATTGACATATATACAGTCTCTAGTTAACAGTCAAAAGGCTCTTAACATCATTGAGAGTTTTTCAGTTAATATATTCCTGTTTGCATCCCCTAATAACTGATAGCGATTCAGAATCTGGCATGGGCCTCTGGAAACCAGGTAGCAAGCCAAATGCCTCATATCATTTCATTTGTCTTCCCTCCTTCACCAAAAGGGCAAAAAATGTGTGCAGGAGATTGGACACACCTGCTCAGTCTTTCACTTCAGGGATGATTGGTGCAGAGAGTTGGAAAAGTTTGGGTCCTAGGAGGAGGTGGAGAGTGGTTTTGATGTGAAGCCTAACGGGGCACAGCTTAGAGTGATAGTGGCTAAGGTTCTTTCAAATGCGTGTTTTGATCCCATTAAATAGAACTTTTCCATATTTTTATTTGAACCAAATAACCCAAGTGGAAGATAAGGAACATTAGGTATATGTGATGCTTTGGGATTCATTTGGTATCCAAGAAACTCAGGAAACAAAAGCCTTCAGTTTTTTCAGACTATGAAACTCTCATCAGTAAAGAAGCAATATATGGGCACATAGTTTGGCTTGATATCAGGTCATTAGGTACTGTTTGGGGGCTTATCTATTATTGCAGGGAATTTTCATAATCCATATTTGATTAATATACTGATCAAAACTTTTTCTGAATAACCATGATAGTATCCAGTTCATTATATAAACATTGAAACAACAAGTGGATCCCTTGGAAATAATTCTGGACACTTTTTGGTTTAGAGTTTTGCTCAAACAGGACAACTAGGACAAGATTCTTAGACTAATTTCCTCCAATTCAATGAATATATTTTGTATCTATAGAACCTGATACCTTGTTTTGCGAAGAGCCATCATCTTGATGACTTAATGTCTATTTCCCTATCAGGAAAAATAGCAGATCATTGCCCTCTTCAAATCCAGTTATAATCATGCTGGAGTTACAGTGATGTTTACATTTGTTCATTATAGACCACAACTGGATGATTACAGCTGGATGCCAAAATCCTTTAAATAATGAACTTTCCTCTGAAACAATTTGATGCAGACCTTTGGCTATAAACTCTTAAAGATGGTCAGGTCAGAAAACAAGACACCATAAGAATGACTGGAACTTTTCTTTATCAATACAAGAATAGAATAGAATAGAATAGAATAGAATCTTTATTGTCACTTTAAATGTACACTAATCAGCATACATTAAAATGAAATTGCATTGCATTCAGCTGTCAAAAAAATACCATTATGCATATATACACATACACACACCTATATGACACAGAGAAACATCACAATCTAGATCAAGCATGTCAAACCTGCGACATCGCGCAACGTATTATGACTTTTTCCCCATTGCCGGCAATGGGGTGGGCACGGTTTCGGCATGACGCATCTGGCCCACGCGCCTGCAGTTTGACATGCCTGGTCTGGATGAAAAGAAATCTTGAAAACATAACTCCCACCTTCTTAAAGTCAAGAAATTTAAGGGAAAGCTGATTTGAGTTTCTATTATTTTCTTCTCCTCCTGAATTTAAATTATTTTTTTCTAACAGCCTTGATTAGTTTTTCCAAGATGATCTCTGATTCTCTACACTGGCACATACAGTACATGAATTCCAGAAAATGGCTAAAATTGTGAGCCATTGGGTTAGCTGTAGAAACTATTATATGTACTAGAACAGTCTGCCATGATCAAATCATAGAAATGAATTGGAAGGAACTTCGAAAGTCAGCTAGTCATCTTTAGTTAAGGAATTTACTAAACCATCTCTAGTAGTCATCCAGCCCACTTGAAAACCTCCACTGAGAACGACTCTATTGCTGGTCTAAAAAAAGCAGCTTCTATCATCAGAGAATTCCTCCTAATATTCAGCTTTAATCTTGTCCTTTTAATTTTTAATTTAATTTTAAACTTTTTAATTTCAGACTCTTGGAGCTTTGTATATCTTCAGTTTCAACAAGAAACCAGCCTCCTTTTGTACATGAAAACAGTTTAGATATTTGTAGATTGCTATTGTATTTTGCCTCAGTCTTCTAATATGCAGGTTCTGCAGGCTCAGCTCTTTTAATCACTTCTCAAAGGGATTGATTTCTATGTCCCTTATTTATCCTGGTGGCTCTCTTCTGAACCTGCTCTAGCTTTCCCGTGTCACTTTCAGTCTGGTAGTTAGAACTAGATACAAATGTATTGTAACTGAGTACAGTGCGGCTGTTATCTCCCATGAGCTGGATGTTCTGCTTCTGTTAATAAAGCACAAAATTGCATTGATCTTTTTAGCTGCTGCATTGCATAGTGCCCTTCCATACTATGAATAACTTTTCAAACTGTTAAAGCAGCTACATGTTTTTCTGGATTCAGGCAGACAGCTTCAATAGTTCCACCTGACTCCTTATGTGCAAAGCCATTTCAGTATTCCCAGTTATCTCAACATATACATTCATATATAGCCATGACACTTTGCTGGGAAAAATGTTAAATAGCACAGGAATAAGGACAGAGAACTGGGGAGCCCAGCCAGTACTTCATCCTCATCAATGTAGAGCCATTTATATATGAGCATGATTATTCAAGCAGTTGAAAATCCAGTGGATCACACTATCCTCTAGCTAGCCCACTTTTATCTGTGTTGTCCACAAGGATACTATGAAAAACATAGTAATTTTATTGAGATCCAGGTATTTTATATTTACAACTTTCTCTTAGTCTATCTAAATATTTATTCTGTAATAAACACAGATACCATTGTTCTGGCATAGCTTCTTGACAGATTCATGCTGGCTCCTGTAATGGTTGCAGTCTTTTCTAACTGCCTACAGACATGTTCTTTGTAATCTCTTTTAAAACTGGTCCATAATTTCTTATGTTTTTCCTTTTCTCTTTTTTGGAATATTGGAAATATGTTCACTCTTCTGCAGTTTTGTGACACTTCATCTTATCTCTAGGTCTTTCCAAAGATTAACTTGTAATCATGTCTGCACCTTCGAAACAAGGGATGTAATATGTCTGGCTGTAAAGAGGTGAATTTGTTTAAAGTTCCATTAAAGTCAATTCTGAGTTGTCTTCCTTCAGACATATAGTAGTTCTGTGAACCCTTCTGTCAATCATCAGGACAAAATAAAATCCAGTTTCTTGAACAAGGAAACATGAATAGACAAAAAGTTAAATTGGTCCATCAAAGCAGAACACCAGTAAGGAAACTATAACATGGAGAATTGGGGAAGAGAGTCATTCAGGAATTGAATATTAAATGGATCATAAGCATTTCAAAGGCTCACAAAAATATTTGTAATATGGATCCCTTTGCCACAACAAAAACCCAAAACTTACTGCAGTTCATATTGATGTTCCTGATCTTAAGAGTTTTTTTTGCTAATACTACTCTGCAAGCAATTTTTTTCACCCAGGTACTGTAATTTTACTTAAAAAGAAAAACTTTCCAAAATAATAAAAAGATTGAGAATGAAATGACCTTTCTGAAGTAGGCAAAACTGTAAAAGACCTTGAGTAAGTAATTCAACACACAAAGAAGAGGGGAAGTAAGTTCTCAACAGGGACTTGATAATGTGAGGCCTTCCAAGGTTCAACGGATGAAGGGAAAAAAGGAAGAATGGAATACTGTCAGGAGGACCAAGCTCTACACAGTGAGATCCACTGTTTTTAGGCAGAGGAGTTTAACCCTTTATTTGATTGCACCTAATGGAGAGAATCTTGCCAAATTATAGTTATAATCTTCTAACCTACTAGATATATCCTGAGAGATTCTAGGGTGTGATTACATAAACTTCTTACCCCTCCTGTCCCCAGGAATGCATAGTCTCTTACTCCTGATCTCTTTCTGGGAAAGCTTTGAGTTGCTGGGGTTAGGTTGGTTCCTCTAGAATTTCAGGCTATTCAGGGGTAGTCAACGTTGGCTCTTTTATGACTCGTGGACTTCAACTCCCAGAATTCCTGAGCCAGCCATGCTGGCTCAGGAATTCTGGGAGTTGAAGTCCACGTGTCATAAAAGAGCCAACGTTGACTACCCTGTGTCCATGTAGACTTTTGTGCTTTAAGGAATGAATTGATTGAAATTCTGAAATATAAATTATATGGCAAAAATACATAGTGAGTCAGTAAAAACTTGAGCATTCTTTTGAAAGTTGTAAAATTTTGCATTTACCTTTCCCATGCAGCAAATTGAAATGGCCTCTCTTTTTTTTTTGTTCTTTCAAAATTATTGCCTTTATCTCACCAAAGGGAAAGAAATATAACTTGTCAGCCCAAAACTTTGAATGGTACTTATAAGCTACTAGGCTTAAGATTGCTCAGTCCTATCATACCAATCTCTGTAGTGTCTTGATAAGTATTATTGAAGGTTTAATAAATGGTGTGAAAAAGTACTGTCCTTCTCT
>NW_015386289.1:1658687-1680631 GCF_001527695.2 Protobothrops mucrosquamatus
TTTTTTTTTGTTCTTTCAAAATTATTGCCTTTATCTCACCAAAGGGAAAGAAATATAACTTGTCAGCCCAAAACTTTGAATGGTACTTATAAGCTACTAGGCTTAAGATTGCTCAGTCCTATCATACCAATCTCTGTAGTGTCTTGATAAGTATTATTGAAGGTTTAATAAATGGTGTGAAAAAGTACTGTCCTTCTCTTGGAGTGCTGTTTCTTTGTTGGAGTAGGTCAATAGCTCAGCTGACTGTCACTTCCATGTGCCTAGCTTCTCACAGAAAGAGCATTCTCTAGGCAGCAATCAATAGCTGTAATCCTTTCCAACCTATAAATAACATGAGAAGCTTTCAGAGCAGCATTAATATTGGGTTATTATTTGTGAGTGATGTAGGTTTGCAAAGAATTAATATATTTCCTAGCTACTATAAAGGAATTAATATCTCTCAGAGATATGAAGATAGTTAATTATTATACATGTTAATTGCTCTTATTTTAAGTTCTGTTCTATTTTGGACTTTGGAATCTCATGCAGCCGAATTATAAATCTTGCAGAATTTATTTAGCTTTTTCTCCTTAATTACATGTTCTTAATTCTGAAATTATGGTACCATGTGGTTGCCCCACAAGATTTTGTTTCCGTATATATTTCAAAGTTCTAAATTTAATTTACTTTAATTTAATTTAAAAAAAATATGATAAATTTCAAAAACGAATAGGTCAGGGATGGGTAGTTTTTTTCTTTTGAGGGCCTCTTGTTCAAAGAGCAGGTAGAATTTTTTAAGTGTTGTTGGATATATTAAAGTTTATATTTTGTTAGAATAACTCTCACTGTATATATACTATCTATATATTTTTTCCCCTCTCTTTATACTCTGAGAGAAGGGATTTTTGCAGAATCTCTTCCCCCAGAGTATAAAGAATACTCCACCACCACTCCCAAGAGGAGGTCTAGGAGAACAAGAGTACCC
Source organism: Protobothrops mucrosquamatus (assembly GCF_001527695.2). Taxonomy (NCBI): domain Eukaryota; kingdom Metazoa; phylum Chordata; class Lepidosauria; order Squamata; family Viperidae; genus Protobothrops; species Protobothrops mucrosquamatus. Next base: position 1,659,652 of record NW_015386289.1, read on the forward strand.
AATTACAGAGCATTTATAGTGCCTGTGGCCCAATATCACAGGCATTTACATTCTGTCATCCATAGGGCATAATCCCTGCTCACTGCAAAATCATCTCAGGCAGTAATACTTACTTTCCCTACCCTGGCTTTATGGCCGATGCAGAATCATTTTGGGATCCTGCTTGTGCATTGCCCATTTGAATTGAATTTGAAAGAGGATATGTGCTACCCTCTCCCAGTAAGGATAATCAGGTCTGCTCACTGAGTAATGGCCAAATTGTGGACATACTTGATCTTATTTCACACCAATCTAGCATTTAACAGCAGTAATTTGATGCCAGTGCTGCTGTTGCGTTGAAATAATTGGCCAAGAAAAAGAGATAGGAATCAAATAGTCAAGTTCCTTCCTCTGGAATGGCTTGCCCAACTTCTCACTTCATTATCTTTCTTGACTTGTTACTACATCAGGTAGTAACTATAGGTTTCTCTTAAACAGTATACCATATCTCATAGGGTTTTGTGGGAAAAATAGAAGTAGGATGGAGTATTATATATTTTTGCCACCTTGAGTTATTTATTAAAAGAATAATAAAAGCAATAAATAAATGAATGAATATCCTATCTCTGACAGTCCTGTTCCAGGTTTGGCAGTTCCAACCAGATCTTATAGCCTATAATCATTCCTATCACATCCTTTCCTCATCTGTACCACCTCTAGAGACTCAGACACAGTGTCTGCCATAACCATGCTATCATCTTTCTCTGTGTCTGTCTTCTTATCCTCAGCCATCATCCCAATTACTTTTCCTTATTCCTGTTTCTCCCTCCCCCTCCCCCTCCCCCCCAATTATTCCTTCCTCACTGAAGTACAAATGACCCCAGGCTACTCTCTCCCATTTTCCACAAGTAGGTCTCCTTGCCTTCATCACACAATAACACTATCCTCCAAGCTGGTACATACTTCTTATGTTGTTTAGCCAGGTCCTGGAATGTCAAAGCCCACACATAGAACCTGTGACAGGAGTTCAGGGCTCCAAACAGACATGAATGATCCATGTTGACTCTCGTGGCCTCACTCATACTAGCTGAGACTCTCATTCTACTTTCATCCTGCAACAGTTTTCCTCCAAATGGTAGCAATGGCACTTAGACTTATGTACTACTTCTTAGTGCTTTATAGCACACTCGTAAGCGGTTTACAGAGTCAGCATATTGCCCCCAACAATCTCAGTCCTCATTTTACTGACCTCAGAAAGAGAGAAAATGGTGGCATCTCTTCAACCTGAGCAGAGAAATGAAAGGGCAGCCAAAATCACCATCACCCTTCCCAGTGTTTATTCTCATCAATCATTCTTCCTCTCTGGTAGTTGGCAGGAATACTTTAACCTTGTTTTCTTCCCAGCTCTCCTGTTAGTCCTCATCATTTTGCATGTTGTGACTTCGTGTCTGGTATCAGTCTTCTGACTTTTCATCCTCATTCAACTCTCATTCTCTTACTCTTACACAGCTGTCAGCATCTCTCCAGCTGTGGACTTCTTCCACTCCTTCTGTTTATATTCTCTTTCCTTCTTTTGCTTACATATATCTCATCTCAGACATTCTTCCTGTTCATTTCCATACAATCTCCATCAATTAATATCAGCTATCTAACCCAGCTCAATGCTACCATGGCTGAATTAATTGCCTAGATTCTTTCTCTGGATGACTAAAAGGTACAAACTGTTAATGTGCTCAAAGGAGAATGATAGAGGAAAAAAATTTATTTTCTTCTTGAAAGGTAGAAAAATGTGGTTTTCCAGATAGTGATGTTGCTTTCATTATTGGCAAAAAGAAAATGCTGCACTCAAGGGAATCAGCCACATGATTAGAATTATCTATAATTTGCTTCTCAGTTTCAGTTGCTTTAGAAATCTATTGCCATGAGCAATCTGAAGAGTTTCTGCTACGTTGTCAAGCTTCCATGAGAATATTTTTCTGTAATATTGTCAAAGTAATTTTTAAACTATGCTAATAAGATTCTAAGACAGGGCTGTAGAGTGTAACAGCTGGAGCCAGAATTGGAAGCTATTGCAGACTTCACTGCCCAAGTTCATGAGATCCATGCCCACTCCATTGCATGTAGAACATTGGCGCATCCAGATATTCTGTGAAATTTTGCAACAACAGTACATCAGTTATCCAGTTTTGCGGTTAGGTACCAGAACTGGGCCATGCCAACAGCGGGCAAGTGCATGTCCACAGCTCCACTTGTGCAAGCAGTGGACATGTGCATTCAGGCACACAGTTTCATTTGTGCAAGCGCCTACCACTCTCACAGAACGATCTCCTCTTCTGCCTGCCCCAGGCCACCAAGCCAGAAAGGTTGGGGACCACTGGTTTAGACCCAGGAAAAGAAAACCTAGACCCAATAGTGAAACTCTCCTCAATAAGTGACACTGTCTTCCCCTGATATTAAAGCATTTTTTATTGTGGCTGTATGTGGATCTTCATTTCCAAGCACAAATCTTTTCAGAAAAGAAAAATAAGTTGAGCAATTGTTCACATTTTTAAATTGTTATTTTCTTTCTGCTGCTTCAGTGCCATTTTAATGTTTTATAATCATTAGAAATAATGTTGATAATTGTATCCAATCAAGAATTATATAATGAACAGGATAAAGTCAATACTTCAGCGTGAAACAAATTAGGTTTGTTTATATAATGATTAAAGTCAGAACAAGCTAATTTAGAATGGGGCAATGCATCTTGGATTACTGAAAGTTTGTTAAACAGGCCTTTTTGCCACTTCCAGGGACATGTTGAGGGCAGAGCTTCAGCAGATGGAAAATCTCAACCTCACTCCTCAAATGCCCATTTTTTTGCTACTACTTCTGTTTGAGTACAGATGGAAGAGCAGCAAAGGCAGCAGGGCATGGATGCTCATAATAGAGAGGATTATGAGGGAAGTGCCTGGTACCCAATGAGTCTTTGCACCAGGGGAATACTGGCAAGGCTTCATGATATTACAACCCCCCCTTCCCCATTAATCAGTCAGGCACCATTAGTTAGAGCTTGGCTGCTGAAGTCAGTCAGGTTGGGAGATGCATTCCTGCCAGGCCATAGCAGTCAGTTATGTAATGGTGAGGCTTGTTTTTTTCAACTACTCTCTTTCCCTTAAAAGACTAATAGACAAAATGGAGTAAATATTGGGTTCCTACAGCATAGCATATCTACACTGCCAAGTTGTTCCATCATGCCCTACCCAACACTCTTGAGGACAGGAATGGGTTCTGTCATTTTCTATTCACTTCCAGCCCCCCTTCCACAAAGTATGGCCTCCACCCATGTTTTCCTGCTCCAAACTGAATGTAACACTTTCCAGCCTGCGTCACCTAAAATATTGCTGCCTCTTTTGGCTGCTGTTCTTTTCTTTGTTGTTCCCCTGCACTTTCAGCTACTGTTTGGGGACAATAATGCTCCCTCGCCTCATTTTCCCAGTGTTTACTCAAGGAGGTCTGCTGCGAGTTCTCTTTCTCAATGGCAATGCCATATAGAATGCAGGGGCAGTTGCTTGTCATATACAATTGTCCCTGGCTTGAAATGTACTATTCTTGTATTGTGTTTTTAAATTAATATTTTTTCTGTCTCTGAGCCACTGATTTTTCTATTGGAAACTGCAGTTAAAAGTTTTTCCACCTCAAATTATTGAGAAAATACTGGTGGACTTATTTTAAAAAAGCAGATAGCTCACAGTCACATATACACACATGCACAGAAACATATATAAATGAAGTAGTTTTCCTTTGGTTTTTATAAAGTTAGTAATAGTCATGGATTTATATGGCTGATCCAAATGGTTAATTATACTAATTATATATAGCCAAGTACATAAAAGTATTTTGAATTGCATTCCTATTTGTAGGAATATTTACTTAAGCTAAGCTAAAATAGTGTTGGGTCTGTGATGTTGAAAACAAGTAAAATATGTTCTTCAGTTCAAAAAGTACCTTCCTATTTTTAGGGGAAAATGCAACCATGTAAATCTAAAGATGCCTTGAAATCCTGAGAATCTTCATTAATAATTACCTGTTTCATAACTATTTGAACTAATGCTTTAGTCAGAATGAAATAGTGTGTTTTCAAAAAGACAGAAATCCAAATGATATGTTACATGAGTGAGTAACATAAAATGAATTTGACTTTTCCCCCTTTGAGACCTAGCACTGTGGTTTAGCTCATACATTCTCATTAACATTCTAGTTCGGTATTGCCATTGCTTCTTCCTAGCTTACCAGCTGTTCCTGCTGCTAGTTACAATGTCTGATGTGTTCAGATCACTGGGTTCCTGTACTCACTACAGAGAAGAGACAGTCTTTCCATTGGGGATATCCACGTGTCTGCCTGTCAGCAACAGCACCGAATAAAGTAATAGGTCCTCGCATGACATATGGTGTCTGGGTTCATACAAGATGCAAAACTATTCTAGCTCTAATGCACAATGACTCATAGCATTGCTAATTTTTCAAACAAAAGCCCTCTTCCACACCCACACTTTTAGCCCCTCGGGGAGAAAATCTTTTGCTTCAGTCACAGATCTTTGGAAATCTAAAGAATAACTTCTTAGACAAAATGTAGATTAAAATGTAAGAGAATTATTTTACCATAAATTTCATTGAATGGAATAATATATTAAAAATGAAAATACATTTGTTAAAAGTCTGGTTTTAAACAATATAGTTAGACTTGGGTAATTAGTTGAATTCTTGTATATTCCACCTTATGCTTATCTAAAATGATTCTGTTATGATTAATAGGAAGAGACGTTGCAAACTTCTGCTACAAAGTAATGAAGAACTAATTTGGATTTGAAAAGTCAGTGTTGGCTAAAACAGCCTTCAGATCAATATGTGAATTTATACTAAAATCCTTGTTTTTATGTCTGTAGTACAAGTATTCTACCATTGAAAATTGCATCTGAACAATTGGAAGTACACAAAAGCATAATCGATATCAAATATGAAATAAAAAATCTTCATCAGTTTGAAGATGATTGCATTTAAGATGCATTTAAGATATTCAGATCCTTACCAGTAAACCATAGCACAGAATGTATGACAATGTATGACAATTCCCAAGCTGACTTTTACATATCAAAGACAATGGCAACTTAAATAGGCGCTTATTATCTATTATCTATTATTAATAGTTCCAAAACCGGAATGTTAGGTTCTTGTTTCAGTTATATATGATGGGTGGCCAGCCTTTTAAGCCATCGCTGGGCTGTTCGGTCTTATGTGACATGCTAAAAGCAGCATTCAAAAATAACCAGTTCTGGAATAAAGTTGTTTAGTGCAGATTAGTAAATAGACAATACATTTAGAAAGTACTAACTCCTTGCAGTCAATCAAGTGCTTCCAAATGGTGTAGAAGAAAACCATGAAAATCTTAAGCCTGTGCCATTTATCGTACTTTGCCATCATTGCTCGATACCTATTCTTAAAACTGAAGAAAATAAGGCATTTTATCATTAACTGGAGCAACTGAAATATACCACATAAACAATACAGATAGTCCTTGCTTTACAGTGGTAATTGAGACCAGAATTTCTTTTGTTAAGCAATCAGGTCATAAAGCACTAAATCTCGTCACATCACTTAGTGATAGCAGTCCTTGTCATTAAGTGAGGGCCTCCTTGCAGCTTCCAACAAGCAAGGTCAGTAGGGAAGCTGGTAGAAAGTTGCAATTCCCAGGAGCCCGCAAGCAGGCCAGTGACAGCTAAATGCAATGGAGCCAAGGGTGGCTGCGGCCATGTGAGGGGAGGGTGTGCAGGTAGAAAGGTGCTGTGGTATATGCGCCAGTCTTGTACGCTGTATCTGGGCTGCTGAGCTGCTCAGGAGAAAAGGCTGCAGGAGCATTACCAGAGCACTCACAATCTTCCCTGCCATCTTCTCCATTGACTTTGAATGTGGGAAGCTGGCAGGGAAAGTCACAAATGGCAATCTTTGGCTATGCGATGCTGCAACCGTTGTTAAGTGAATCTGTTGGCCAAACTCCCAGACCGCAATCATGTGACTAGGGCTGCTGGGATGACTAGAACTCTGAGGACTGATGCTCATAAGTGCCACTCATTAAGCGCCTTCAGCACTCATTGTGGTACTTATATTGCTGAATGAGTGGTTGTTACCTGAGGACTACATATAAGCAAATTAATTCAAAATGCAAAGTTTAACCATATATCTGAAATATCCCTTGGATGTTTTAATTTTCTTTTCATATAACTAGCCCTAAACATAGAGAGAAAGAATTTCTAAGGGCTTGCTACAAAAGAATTGGCAAAGTAAGAGGGAGGGCAAAGGCTCCTCAAAGCCTTGGGCTATGTACATATCTTAGGAAGGACAAGCGACACTGCCTGCATTTTAGCGTTTTGAAGTGGTGAGGCAGCTTAACAGGGTTTTTTTTTTATCTGGGGATATGCATGTTAATTCCTGAGACAAAACATAGAATAGACACAGTTTAGAGGGGAGAAAGATTTTAAAAAATAAAAATAATATTTAATGTAATTTTATTGTGATGTTTAAACATTAAAGATAAAACCTAATACTATGTTTCCAGTAATGGGAAAGGTTTAAATTGACAGAACAGGAGGGGGCAGTGCCCCCTTACCTCCTTGACCTCCCCCCCCCTAATTCTCTTGCACTGTCAGTTTTGAGAATGCGCAGGATGGAAGAAAAGAAAGACAACAATCAGTGTTAGTGGAAATCAGTTAATGCAATGTTGAACTCCAATCATAAGGCCCAACATAATGTGCTATTAAGAAAATGTATGTCTCATTCATGTAACGTAGCAAACCAAGCTCTACTCAAAAGCTATGTTGCTTAATGGCTGGAAAAAAGAAATGCAAGGACTGTTCTGACATTAGATATTCAAGGCTGTGGCTTGTAGAATGATTTTTAAAAACCATATTAACCCTTCGCAAACAGCATGTAGTATAGTACTATAACATGTTTTGAAACTGTCGCTGTAAAGTTATTTTTAATGTTTGATTATGTATTCTGTTCTCTGAACCCTAGCAATAAAATTGGAAACTATATTGGAAATTTGTTTAGCTTCCACTCTGATGGTGTTCCAGAAGACCTGGCTGTTTTCCCAGTACACTCCTTGTGGAGTGTATTTTGTGTGTAGTCACTATTTTGTTGCTAATGTGTTTTATTTATATTTATTTCTTTTGTCATTGATAATTCACATTGCATCTTTATTTTTGTTATGTGGTGAGCTACCCAGACTTGTCTTAAGTCAGATGTCACCTAAATTGAATACATTAAATTGTATTCCATATAAAAATTATATTTTTAAATAGAAAATAACTGGACCTACCTGTCTTCAATGAAGTGGTTACCATTAGTCATATTTTCTTATTCATATTATTTCCAGATATCAAAAGCTTTTATAAAAGCAGATAAGTCTGAGCAGAGAGTATCTATACATATACCAGAATACACAAGAGTAAAAGTGATAATTGACTGACACTGACACTGGCCTTTTTAGACCTATGACTGAAACATAATCTTTTACGAAGTCAAATGGAAATGCCATTACTAGCAGCATATTCAGTATGTTTAATGCTGATTAAAAATTTGAAAGTTTCTTTATTTCTACAGCTAGATTCAGGTTTTGGAAAAATAATGGGAGAGGGAAAATGCTAGAATTGATCCATGTACATGAAGTGAAAGAAATTGTGCAAATATCCTCAGTCTTTTTTCCCAGGGGTAAAGATGGGTTGTTTAATTCCTAATTAGAGTTTCCAGTGCCTGTTGTTCTTTGTGTTTCCATGCTTGACATGTTACCATTATTATTCAGTCTATCTTATTGGTATCTCTAATTGTGATTGATATGTAATCATTCATTTTATTGAGCTTGTTAAAATCTGCAAACTCTGGACAACTTAACATAATTAGATCCCAAATAACCATTCCATCTGTTCCACAAGCAGTTTAATTAACAAATTCTTAAATGTTCCTGAGCACTATAAAAGGCATATACATTTTTTCAACTGTTAAACAGAACCTGCTTGCGAACGTTTGTACATTTTTTAAAAAATTCTTATAGTCATATTTTGCTGCCCACTCTACTGAAAAAGCAATCTTACTGGAGTCATTCTAGCATGAATCCACCAATGTAAATTCTTATAAATTCTTATTTATGTCTTTATGATAGTTTGACATTGAGTGCAATAAATTGTCATTACTAAGAAAGAGAGGCATGAATGCATGAATGAAAACTGAAATATATGATTACTGTCAGAGAGTTGTTCTGATACATACTGAATATTTTTAAAGTTCAAATTTATATACATTTTTCCCTTTTATATCTTGATAGTCTCCAAAAGAAAAAGAAGAATATTAATCTTGTTTATGCTTAACTGACTAGACAGTAGAAAAATGAGAAAGATATGCAAGCATTGGTAAAGTTGCATCATGTTATAAAAAATAGACTATTGAATATGTTATATCAATAAATCCATGTTTTAAAAATTACAAACAAATTATGTAGGTGTATGTTCCCTCACTAATTTCTCCAAACTCTAGTGGATATTCATTCATAGTTCTCCAAGTATATTTACCATCATGGAGGGTTATGTTTGTACCATTTTAACATTATTCAGAGTTGAACCCCTAGTAGGCTTTGTAGTAGATTTTCAGCTGGAGGGAAGTGTGTGGTTTCATCTTGGAGAAAATTCACTTCTGGTTTTCCATTTCATTTAATTCTCTGGAGATGATGAGTTAGTTTCTGAAATTATTAATTCATTAGATGTAGGTCAATATTAGTGAAATAACAGCTGCAATGATAGATGAATATCATTCTGGAGCATTATTATATTTATGTCTGTAATTTTTTTTTTATTTGTAGATAATACTTTCCCTCTAGCACATAGAAATCGAACTACAAATTGGCTTCTTCTAAAGACATCACTGACCAGCCAACGCCTAATCGATCCAGATTCATACAGTTAAATCTTCTCATTTTATCACCCTTTATTAATAAGAGTTGAAATAGCTGCCCCCCAACCTAGAACCCTCCAAACATGTGGATTTCAACTTCCAGAATTTCCTTGCCAGAATGGGCATTTACTGAAAATTATGGGAGTTGAAGTCTACAGACGCACATCTGAATGACACCCAGCTTTGGGAAAGCTGGTCAAAGGATCAGGTAATAGTTATGACCACCAACCCCAGCATCTTGTCCAATTCTTTGGGCTGCAGTAACAAACTGTTCCAAAGTAAAACTTAATAGTGTCTCCATGTTCTCCGCATGTTCTGTATGAACTATGCCAATTGATTTTGTATAGATGTAAGCATTCTGTCTATTGCATTTTTAATTAAGTGGACAGCTGAGATTCCTTTTGGATTAACCTAATCTTGATTAGCTATCCTCTACCAAAGAAAGCACTACTAGGCAGTTCACTGAGCATGCAGTAATACTATAGAAGTCAGCCCTCTTAAGTACTTCCACTGCCATGTGGCAGATATGATTATGCACTCCCACTTCTGCTCAGTTGTATTTACTGCATGATTTATGCCACCTGCACTCTAATCATCTATCAGTTTGCTTCGCTGCGCATAACTTCTCAAAAATAGGAAGCATTCTGGGCTCCTGTGGCCAGAAATGGCACTCCAGAACAATAGTGTCCAATAAGCCCTTTCATCTTCCTGTTCCATTGTGTGACAATGGTCTTGAGAAAACTCTGCTCAATTCAGTATTCTGCTGATATGTCCTACTGGGTCTACATCTGGTGATATTTCACTAATTCTCTCTCCCCCCTCTTCTTTTTTTCAAAAACCACAAGTCATATCTCAGGTAATTGGTGGCACAATCTTGGGATTCATCTGTTATATTGATTCTTATCCCAACCATTTCATTGGCTCTTAAAGGTCATTAAGAAATAATAGCTCATACTATCTAAGATGGCTTCCATTGGATGAAAATTTAAAGGCATTGGTTGCTCTTTATATCATAACTTAGCTAACTCCACTTCTGATAAAACAGACAAAATCCTTACTATAAGACAATGATGGCGAACCTTTTAGAGACTGAGTGCCCAAAAACTGGCCCCGTCCCTGCTCCACCCCCTGCCCCGCCCATCCCCCACCCCATCTGCCCGCAGGGCCACTCACTGCCTCCAGGGCCCACTGCAGATCATCCAGGCAGCCCAGCAGCGCCATGACGGCCACGCCCTCTGCCCACATCCCGCAGCATCAACTGTGCGGGATGGGGCATGAGGGCAGAGTCTTGTCTACGCTGCCTGGCTGCCATGTCCTTGGCTGTGCTGCTCCATGTGGGCCACACTTGGGGGTGATTCTCCTCCAGGGGGGCTGCCGGTGAGGAGGGGGTCATGGGGGGAGGCGAGTCTGGGCCAATGGCACGTGTGCCCACAGAGAGGGCTCCGAGTGCCGCCTCTGGCACACGTGCCATAGGTTCGCCACCACTGCTATAAGATAAACATAACACCAAGCGATAGTGGAATAGAAGATAAACGACTGGAGAAGGTCATAAAAGTATCAAGATCTGAAAACAGAAATTGAAAGATTATGGCATAAACCAGGCATGGGGGCCCCAATGGTTATCGGCACATTGAGTGCTATATACAAAAATCTTGGATGGCACCTAGAAAATATTCACATTGACAAAAAATTCCACCTGTCAGTTAGAAAAGGCCACACATATATTACGCCAATATGTTAGAACGTGCTAGGTTCTTGGGAAGAGAGCCAGCTTTGCATAATAGTTAAAGTGCTGGCTGAGATATATGGAAACTGAATTATAGTCCCACTTTAAGCATGAATGGCAGCTGGGTGACTTTGGGTCACTCACACTCTCCAATCACCTGACAGGATTGTTACGGGGACAATAGGAAGAAGAAGGTATTAAGTATGTTTCTCACTTTGAACTACTTATAAAGCAATAAAGGCCGGATAAAAATCAAATAAATAAATGACTTAATGCATATGAAGGCCAACACCAGCTAAAGAACTGACAGCTGTGACTTCACATTTTTGTGTATAATAATTTATAAAATTATGTATGTTGCCAGACTCTTGATTCCCTATAAACGCCATCCAATAGTATGTATCATAGGCACTAGGCCTTATTTTTCTTGTTGACCAAAAATGACAGGCTTTCAATCTTCAGAATTTGTATATAAGGATGAATACAAAATTCTGTGGCTAAGTTCTGCAGTCAGCATTGTCTCTATAATGATGATTGATAATACAACCAAGCATTCAGAGTCTGCTAATACTGCATTTCAGAGGATTTAATTGGAAAATCCTTCTAGTAATACAGATGAAGAAGCACTCTTTTAGATACAGTGATTTCAATATTTATGCAATCAGTGTTGGTTAATTACATAAATACCATATCTGTCTCTGTCTTTGGAGTTCCACATAGCAGCAGTGACTGTACTTTCCCACTGAAGTTAATGTGGGGAAAGAGAGCCTACCCACGTTCTATGATGCTGCCCTATGTGAAAATTCAGAGACCTAAGAACAAAATGAAGCACTTAGATAATTAACTAGAATTGTGATTTTGGATTACATAGTTTTTTAAAAAAACAAAAACAAAAAGCAGGGTTGACATCCACTCTGTTTCAGTGCAAGTTTCATCTTGTAAGTTCTAAATATATAAAAATAGAAATTATTTATCTCCAAAGCTACTATTACACAAAGTTTCATTATAAAGCAAAGTCATTCCACTTGCTACTAGTACCAGTTAAATATAAAACTAGTCATTTAAACACAACACTTGATAAGTAATGAATATCTTTATTGTTTCTTTTGCAAAAATATTAGATGCCAGTGAATGTGCCATAAGTACAATAAAACCTCTCGCATTGCTAGAAGAACCAACATCAAATACTTTGGAAAACTTACCAATAAACTTTCCTTTCTGCCATGATAGCAGTAATATAAGAATCATTATGGCAATATAATTAAAAATAAAATGTAAATTTATAAAAGCACTAAATCAATCATGACTGAAATAAAAAGATTAATACCACATATAAATATGTTGTTTTCCTATGCTTGTCTAGCAAGCGTATAAGCAAGTCACAGGGTAAGAATTTTCTGGGAAATGACCAGACATGCTATAGGCAGGAGAGATCTTGTGTTTACTACCAGTGGTGTATAATAATCAGTCCTGGCAACACAGAAGGGAAATCTATTGCTGAAGTTTTGATTCCATGAATGAGAGCTATTGTAATCTCAGTAATGTAGTTCTAATACACGTGTGTGTGTGTGTGTTTCTGTGTCTAACAGTGTACTAGTATTTTGCATATTTTTATTTGGGAAACTGAAATTTCTGATACATGTTTGCAATTAAATATTTTTTTAATTTAGAGTATTTGATAGTTGTGGTCTTAGTCAATTGTTTGAAAGTTGTAGGACTCTGCCCTTCCTTTATTTTGGCAAAGATTCCCTTGTATTCACAGTTGTGTCAGAAGTCTCTCCATTCATGAATAGATTGTCAAAAAAGATTAAAGTGTGTGCCGTGTCTTATTTTTACAGACAAGTGCCTTTGATGTGCTAATGTTCACTTTCACTCTTTTCATTGACAACTGCCCATCATTTTGATCTGAAGATTGTCTCTTCATATAGAAATGTTGCTCTAGTTTAATAGTTCTTGCTTGAGCTTGGCAAAATATGAATGCATTATCCTAATTAATCTTTGAATATGTTAGCACTAAATAATAGCGAGAACAAAAAAGTACAGATCAAAGAACATGCTCGATAGGGATATTGTTGGAAGCAATGCTGCCTTGAGCTTTGAAATGTCAAGAAAACTGAAAATATTATAAATTACAGCATGCGTTTCTTTGTATTGTAAATTTTGAATGATTATATTGCAAAACACCCTGTCTAGTTTTTTAAAGCTCAGGCTGCTTATTTTCATATTAAGCTAATCAGAGTGTCAGAAAAATAATATGCAAATGTTTGAATTATTTTCAAAGAATGAAATGGATATGCTAAGCCAGGGGTAGGCAACCTCGGCTCTTTTATGACTCATGGACGTCAACTCCCAGAATTCCTGAGTCAGCATTTATGACGTCCATGAGTCATAAAAGAGCCGAGGTTGCCTACCCCTGTGCTAAGCTAAGGAGGGGGTGGTTGATGTTGAATAGGGTTGCCAGGTCTGCTTCCAAAAAATAGCAGACAAGCGGGCGGGGGGGTGTTAAGTAGTAAAAAAAGTAGACCGTACAGCTTTAGATTACGTACCATTTCATCATAAAGCTTTTGAATTAAAAAAATGTCCACTATTTTGTGAAAAAAAATAGTGAACATAATGTGAAAAAAGTGGACTGTCCGCTCAAATAGTGGACACCTGGCAACCCTAATGTTGAAGCCATGTGATTTGAATTCTGTCAGTTACAGAATGAAATGTGAAAGTGGGAGCCAGCTTTCTTCTGGTGGTTTCTATCTCTAATACTGATGGGGGTAAAACCAGTGGCTATCCAAGTCTATTCCAATAAAATGAATAACCTGCCACATGATATATATCCAACCAGACCTGTTGCTTGCTCATCTCACTTTAGCCTATCTAGCCTATCCCTTATTCCCTTTTCCTGACTCCTCCTGTGTCACCTGCTGAACAGGGAGGAATCTTTACCCTCCCCACAACGGAAGTGTGCCATGTCCAGCTGCTTTTCCTTGCTACCAAGCCAGTGCAACACAATGGTGATTGCTCTGATAAAATGAAAACAGCTGACAGCTTCCCAAAGGAAAGTGGTAGATGTTCTGAAGCCACCCATTCCATAATGAGGTGTTTCTCAAGCTGCTATTTCTAAGCATCAGATTTATATAGCTAGTAGTTTAAATGCCAATCGGTCCAACTTTGAACTTCAGTAACAGAGTGTATTTATTTATTATATTTGTATCCAGCATCTTCTTGGGAAACAAAATCTCTCCTTTATTTCCATCCTCACAACAGCCCTCTGAAGTACACTAGACTTAATAGTAACAATTGTCCTAAAGCATTTGATGAAAGATGGGAGGCATTCCTGTAGTCCATCTTAGACAGTGATGCTTTTTTGTCAGCCCTCCTTCCACATGGCCTTCCCATTGTTTCGGTTGTCGTCATCTCTTTCAGTGATTTATGTGTTTATGGGGAGGGGGGTGGGAGAGAAGAAAGGTGAATCTCTGCAAGAGACAATTGCTATGTGCATGGTTTATCTTTTGTGTATTAGTTTTCTGGATAAAATACATGGCTTTTATTTCCAGCAAAACAAGAATAAGTGTTACAGCAATGACAGGTGGCTTTTTTTACACAGTTGTGTAAAACTAAACTATCATCCTTGCCTGCTATATAAACCAAGACCACATTGACCAGGCTATAGATAATACAGCACATAACATCTTACCAATGTGCTGCATGCTAGGGAATTAGTTCAGAAAAACCTTCTGAAACTCAAAACATAATTATTTTAGTACTATTTTCAGAAAGTTTTGATATATAGGAAATATGAATCAAAGATATAGCAGCAATTCTCATTTAATTTGTAATAATACAGGCAGCCAATGCATAGTACTCACATGTATTTTTTATTTTTAATAGTTTAATGTTCCCTTTTGCATGGAGGGGGGGAAGTAATCTAGAAGGACACCCCATGCCCACCAACAATTTAGAAGGGCCCAATATTTCTGGCGGTGGATAAATTCTCTTGCCCTCAGACATTTTGGCTGGAGAGAGTTTCTATTTATAATTTTTACTGGGAATTTTGATATAAACAAATGACTTCCAACCTTCATTATAACAAGTAGAGGCAAATTTAGTAACTCTTCAGCCTGTATAAGGTTATCCATATCTGTTCATCCCAAATTCCCATCCCTTATCCATAAGCAAATCCAGAAAACATTTCAAATCTGATTTCAGTAAGGATTGGATACATTGTGATCTTCATTTATACCTATTAGCAATTATACTATCAAATGAGTAGCAATAGTTTAATTTAATTAAAGTATTCAATAATGTATAAAAATTAACATGAAACTTTCATGGGGAATTTGTTATTTTGAATATGAGTAGCAGATATAATTAAAATGCAATCACAGGCAAAAAAGCCATTAAATGTGAGAAGGCAGGTGTTCTCCTAGGTCTCACTGAATGTTACAGGGAAGTAAACATTGCTACTTTTCCATTCTTAGGAGCTGTTTTATTTTTTAATGTAGAGCAGACTTTGGACTGTTGTGGGTTTCCCACTTTCCAATGAAAGATGCAACCATATGTGAAATATTTCTCTCTTCCCCTTAGTTGCTATTCTTAGAAATAATATTTCATCTATTACCTGAGAACAGAAGAAATTACTTCCTATATTAAGGCTATACCCTTAAGTAGCTCCTGGCACAACTGTGCCCTGGCAACATCAAGGGGATTTTGGGGGTGGTGGTGGGATGTCTCTATAGCATCATGGGCATCTGCAGAGCAACTGGCAAAATGTGTCATGATGTAATGCAGCAAATTACAGATTAGTTGAAAGTGTGACTTCAGTTTGCACTGAGTCTTCAGCATCTCATAATCCAGAGGTCCCCAACCTTTTGGGCACTAAGGACCAGTTCCATGGAGAAAGGTTTTCCGTGGACCAGAGGGTACGTGGTTTTGTGTGCTGCCTGCATCCCGTGGATGGGGCTTTGCTTGTTTGTGCGGACCGGTTGCTGGCATGCTGCGGCCTGGTACTGGTCCACAGACCGGGGGTTGGGGAACCCTGTCATAATCTATTGACTATAAGGGCAGTATGGTATAGATCAGTGGCGAACCTATGGCACGCGTGCCAGAGGCGGCACAGAGCCCTCTCTGTGGGCACATGTGCTGTTGCCCCAGCCCCACCTCTCCCCACTGCCCCCTCCTCACCAGCACCCCTCTGGAGGAGAGTCGCCCCCAGATGCAGTCCATGAAGAGGAGTGCAGCCAAGGACATGGCAGCCGGGCAGCAGGAACAAGACTCTGCCCTTGCACCCCATTGTGCGCAAATGATGCTGTGGGGCACAAGCAGAGGGTGTGGCTGCCATGGTGCTGCAGGGCCACCTGGGCAATCTGCGGCGGGCCATGGAGCCGGTGGGTGGCCCTGCAGATGGACGGGGCAGAGCAGGGGGCGGAGTAGGGAGCTGGGCAGGTGGTCGGGGTGGTTTTGGGGCACTCGGTCTCTAAAAGGTTCGCCATCACTGGTATAGCTCTATGTCTCCTTGTGGTCAGTGAGATTAGTAATCTCAGGTCACTATTTCTCCCTCTATTCCCAAACATGCCTTTGACCTAAATATCAGGGTGCATCCATTTCGTCATTAGAATGCAATTCTGTGATCTGACGTATACCTTATTTGGGAGAAGTTTAGAATTATTTATTGTGGGACAAATGTGTAAGACTGGAATTGTGAGTACTTTTTCTTAGCCCTTACTAGTTTTGTGCAAGGCTGAACAGTGAAATGATGTGACAAAAACCACTCTTATGAGATACCACAAGGGACTTAGTTCATTTTATCATTCTGATTTGGTTATTTTTAAAAAGAATATTAAACTTGTTTTATGACAGAAAGAAGTTGATCTGTTGGGCAGCAGATTTCATACCAGCATCATTTCCTGTGAACTCAAAAGACAGATGGAGTCCACCCTAGTCCTTTTCAGTTGTTTTCAAAAGAGTTTGTTCAGGTTCCATAACAAATTTTAGTTCCAGTAATGTTAAAAAGCTCAAGCACGTCATATACCCATAGATCAAAACTTTCCTTTTAAGATAGATATCATACAGTATGCTTAGTAACTGACCTTCATAGTCTTGTTTTGCATTGAAATGTAAACAAAACAGATGTTTCTCACATGAGAAACTCTCTAATTAATTTCAAAATCTTGTTTAAATCTTTAAATAGTGGAACTTGCGACTATTGGCTGATCTGGGAACCTAGATCTAGAAAACCTAGGAAAGATTCCATGGATGAAAATCTTAAAGGGGAAAACAACTCAAACTGAAAGACAAAAAGGACAAGTACAAAAAATGGAAAAAGGGAAACATAACTAACACTGATTATAAGCAGACAGCCAGAACATGCAAAGTCAAAGTCAGAAAACCAAAGGCTCAGAATGAACAAAGACTTGCAACAGAAATTAAAGATAATAAAGAAAGTTTCTTTTGACATATTAATAACAAGAAAAAAGTCAAGGAAGCTGTAGGTCCACTAAAAAGAGAAGATAGCAGGAAGTAAGAGGCAATAGGGAGAAAGCAGAGCTGCTTAACTCATTCTTTGCATCAGTCTTCACACAAAAAGAAATTATAGCCCAACATACCAAAAAAACTACTGCAAAAGACAAACTAGAAACAGAAATTAAAATAAGCAAGAAAATTGAAAGCAACACCTATCTGACCTTGAAGAATTTAAATCACCAGGACCCGACAGATTACATCCCAGAGTTCTGAAGGAGCTGGCAGATGTCATCTCAGAATATTGTACCATATCTTTCAAAAATCCTGGTGCACCTGGGAAGTACCTGAGGATTGGAAAAGGGCTGATGTGGTTCCCATCTTCAAGAAAGGGAAAAAAACAGAACAAGGAAACTACAGATCAATCAGTCTAACTTCAATACCTGGGAGACCACACATGGAATACTGCAACCAATTTTGGTCACCATATCACAAAAAAGATGTTGAGACTTTGGAAAAAAGTACAGAGAAGAACAATTTCTCCAAAGCACCAGAGGGCAGGACAAGAAATAATGGTTGGAAATTCTATTCTATTCTATTCTATTCTATTCTAATTATCTCAAGTGGCTATAAAAATTTTATCTGCTCACAAAAATCAGCTGTCTGAAGTACATGTAGACAATCTCCAGATCTCTCTTCCTCCAGAGAGAATTTCAGCAATCTGGATCTTACATCCAGTTGCCTTTTTGACTGAAATGCCTCTGCAGTCCGCATGGAGCAGAGAAAATGCGGACACTAGCTTGCCTCACCTCAGTGTATCAGATATTTTTCAGTCAAGGAATAAATATTGGCTACTGCGTGGTATGCCTTCTCTCTTTATACAGTTATACAATTATAATTACTTAGTTTGATTTGTCTGTAGTTGCAGAACACAAATAACAGCTGCTGTAAATACATTGATTTATCTTTAGTTTGCTTTTATTTTAGATTATCTAGATGAAATCACTTACAGCCTTTTTTTATAACAATGGAATCCTTTCAGGCCCTAGTTGGAAATCAACATCTGCTTGGCAAAGATTAGAGAGGTCCATGCTATTTTAGTAATTACCTATCTGCGATGTTACCATGAGAAGGACAGCAGTCTTAACTGTAGGCAATCTTATGGATCACAGGATCAATTTTGTTTGTTGGAACAACCATAAAATCCATCAAACAGAGCCCTAGTGCAAAAGCTATACTATTTTAATTAAATAGAGCATACAAGTGTTCCATAGAAGAACAAAGGCAAAACTTGCATTTTTGTTACCTATCTATCATTCACACTTTCATTATTTCAGCAATATAATTGGTAGAGAGGGGGAGTCACTATTCTAACACTAGTATTATTAAAAAATATATCAAACGTAAGTCCTTGTCTGTCTACAACAGATTATCCACAGATCTCTTAGTATGCTCACATGTAAACATTTGTCCATTCCTCCTATTTTTTCTTCCTCTCAAATGCAGAAATTGTCTCTCTTAGTTCCATGACTATCTTACCTATAATTGATGGTACTTCTGCTGAGGGCACTATTTACAGATACGATATTAATTAGATAATTTGAGGGGTGTAATCCTAATCACAGTCCCTAGCCCCTTAATTACCTTACTGTATAAATAAAATATGATTGCAGTGAATGAAATGGACTATTAAATTCAGTTAGCTCATTGCCAATGTTAGGGACAACTACATGGCCCTCGACCTATGACGGTTTATTTAATGGCAATTTAAATTAATGACAGCCTCTGAAAAAGTCAGTTACAACTTAAATTCAGATTACAACCATTACCCCATTCCCATGGTCACATAATCGCAATTCAGGTGCTTGGCAACTGGCTCACATTTACATCTAGTTGCAGTGTCCTAAGTGAATCTTGCTCCATTTTACGTTCTTTCTTGCCACAGCTTTAACAGTGAATCACTGTAGTTGTTAAGTTAGTAACAATTGTTAAATGAATCTGGTTTTTCCATTGACTTTGCTAGTCAGAAGCTCAGAAAATGTGATCACATGACTCTGGGACACACAAATATAAGTCAGTTACCATGAATTTTAATCATGTAACCATGAAGATGCTGCAATGGTCATAAATGGGAAAATGGTCATAAGTCACTTGTAAGTTTCCTGCAGTAGCGGGCTTAGATCAGCATATTTTAAGAGCATATACAGTATCAAAAGAAAAATCTAAAACCAGGTAATGGAAATAGATTAGAAATTGTATGTATTAAGTCTTGTGCTATTGATTTACACTAATTGTTTGAAAGCATTTTAAAGCACTATCTCATTGCCAGCTGCCATTGCAGTGATTAAGTCAGTTGAGACATACCTTCAGACATCTGCAACAAATTGAAATTATACCAAAATGTTGGCATGTACAGTAACTTCATAGTGCTAATGCTGTAATTACCTAAGTTGAGATTATTTATCAATCAAACGTATTTATCAATATGTCCTTTGCACACTCCTTTTGAAATGCATTTCTTACATAACAGTTGTTTTGCAGTGAAAAGAATTCTGTTTACACCATTTTTAAAAAAGTATATAGCTATATTTTTGGGTGGCTGTAATCATATGTGGCATTTCACATCTCAGCTACCTAGGAGATCATACTTTTAAGGGTATGGCATTTTGTGTTTATTTTCAAGGTGTAGTAAAACCTGATTAGCTACAAAACAATACAGAAATAATGTCTACACTCTCTCTGACATCATTCTTTAAACTCCTTGAATATAGTTTTATAGAGTTCTAGGAAACTTTAATAAAAAAGGTTATTGTGATCAGTAATAGTTTGTGGTTTGATGATTAGCTATATGGATTGGATCTATAGGGAGTAAATCCTGTCAATGTTAGGATTACTTCCCACTTACAGCACAATACATGTTCTAACCAGTCATTGTGGCAGTGTTTTCCTTCCAAAATATTTTTTCCCATGCCTTCAGCATTTTGGTTTTTATAAAGACAAGATTTATTATTGCTTTATAGAAAATTTTCTGTAGACATTGGCTATGTTTGCACAACATACTAACCAGGTCAATTTAAATCTTGCAGCTAGATTTGTACATATCAGGTTTTGATGGTATTAATCTTAGATAGGTTGTTGTTTTTTTGTAACACTTTGTTCTGCAAGCCAAGTTTATCTGTCTTGTTTATAATTCAAAGTATTGCACAAATACAGAAATTGGGTTAACTAAGTTATCTGAGTACAATCATTGAGAAACGTTATGGAAGTTACTGAATTTGCAGGTAATATATATGCCTATAAAACTGAAATACCTGAACTGATTTTTGAAAATCTACTCATGTTCATAGATATCAGTAATGAGGGTTTGCAACCACAGTGCTGCTAATCCTTAAAAATATTCCCTTGCTCCCCAGCTAACCTTCAGAAACACCACTAGTTTCCTACAACAAAATATGAATAATATTGCAATTACAAATCTATAACTTGTGCTCATATTTTGAATATTGCAGCTATCACACAGTATTGTTTAACATAAGCCTAGTAAGCAGCAGTGGTGTTTTTTTTTGGGGGGGGGGGACACTGCCACAGTGCTTCATATGGAAGAGTGCCCAGGGCAGATGCTGCTTAAGATGGTAGAGAATATCACAAAATAATAAAGCAAAATTTGTGCAGTTGTATGCTGTTTTCTTGTTATGCATGACGTGTATTATGTTAACATTAATGACCCGTTCTATTTGTGTCAGTCTCCTTTTCAAAACATTACAAATAGTATTGCAATCCAACAATATAGGTGCCAGTAAAGAACAGATCGCTCTTTTTCTATTGCGATTGATAATGGGAAATGTT
>NW_015386289.1:1680955-1783907 GCF_001527695.2 Protobothrops mucrosquamatus
CAAATTCAGTATATTTTGAGCAAAAGTTCACAGACGGAGAAAAAAGAATTTCTCCCTCCTTCCAGCTATCCTCTTAATTATAATCACTGGCTTCCCGTCAGCATGATGTCAGCTACCTGAAAGGAGAATTCTTCCTTATTCACCACTGAGAACCAGTGGAGCATGGTGTAGTGATTAAAGTGTTGGCTGCCTTGACTTCCAAACAAAACATAGATTATTAATCTAATAAATAAAAAATACATGAACCTCCCCACTTCCTCCTAACACCCTTTATCAAGATTGCTGGGAAGGGAGGGCAAAGCAGTGATGAAAGAGTGAGAGAGAAAATGGAGGCACATACGTGTGTACCATCATCAGTCTGTCAACTGATGCAGCTGCAGGAGCTAAAAAAAAAAGTTGTCCATTTTTGTTCTAGAACACTCCTATGGTCAAGCCCCTCCGCTTCTTTTTCCTGGCAGGCAGCAAATAATACCAGGAAAATTGTGAATGGCTAATGCTGACAGAGAAAGAAAGGAACACGCAGAAGATTGCTTGGATACTAACCATTCCTAGCACGTAGCTCCTAGGATGTCACGCACATGTGAATGCAACTAAAAAACATGGCCAAAAAAAGTTCACCATCCCTGATACAGATAATTCTTTTAATAGCTTTTAATAACCAGAAAGGATATGGGTCCAAAAGAAGGGTAGTGATTTCCAAGTACACTTCTCAGATATGTCAGATTAAAAGATACGCCTGGCCAGGCAGCATCTATACTGCAGCCAGTTCTAAATCACAATGCATGATTTGCACTCAAAAAATAACGTAGCCAAATTGGGAATAATTTTATGAGGAATCTTGAAATCTTGGCCCAAGTCATCACCCATCTGTCTTTGTGTCCAAGGCAGGACTAGAACTCCCGGTCTCCCGATTTCTAGACTGGTACCTTAATTACTACACCAAATTCTCCACTGAAATCTTACTTTCCCTTAAATTTTTAACATTCGTTGACTTAATTAAAATGAAAGTAAACTAAACTTTATTATGCTATGTCTTACTTAATACCTAGTGATAGAATAACCTAAGAATACTATAAATTATCGAAAATTAGGATTAAAAATGAACAGGGATTTTGAAATGTGTTGCCTTTGCTGCTATCGAATGTAGCTGTTTTTTACATTCTTACTTTTTCAATATGCAGGAATTCCTGATTTAAACTTATTCTCTAATTACTGACTTAATTAGAAAATTCTCTTATATTACTCTTAAGGAAACGCTTAAAATATATTATATTTATTATTATTTAGACAATTTACCCCTGGAAATACTTAGCTGATCTTAGTAAATTTTTGAAACTGCCTAAGCAGAATTTAGTTTGATGAAAGCTAACTGGGAAATAACCACAGTTGTATGCTAGACTGGGAAATTTAAATCTAAACCAGAGGACAATAGCAATAGCACTTCCACTTAGCTACCAAGAAAACTACTTGGAAGAGTGCTTGGAGGTATTATGAGATTAGCTCCACTGAAGGGGATCTTTGCCTGTCCCAGTGTATGTCCAGGGCTGGGGAGGGGATATTATTTTGCAAATCTATAATAATTTCCAGATGTTGTTGCTAATCATTGGCAGTTATTATTGGGTGAATGTTTATCCTCTGAAGTACTATTATTGATTCCATTGTTTAAAATCATTGGCTGATCAGACTTTCTGATATACAATACATTCCCGCCCCCCCCCCAAATTGTAGTGTCTTCTCTTCCATTTATTATGTTTATAGACATAGCACAGAAACAAGGTTTATTTTAACTGCTTCCACAAAAGTGAGGCCGCATGCAGACCATGGACTTAAAGGGTGAGTGGGGGGGGGAAGGAATTGAGAAGAGATGCCAAGCCCACAGAGGTCCACAGGCTCAGGTGGTTTTCAACCATAAGTTTAGCTTAGCTCTTTCAGTAATTTGTCACGCCTTGGCTTTCCCCTGCTGCGCCAGCACGTGCCAGCTTAGTGTCAGAAAGTCTGTGCACCAGACGGCCACTCAGGCCTAACATCCTGCTGTTTGGGACCAGCACTTGCTGTGTCAGTGAGGAATTGAGATCCCTAGCAACAGCCAAGCACCAGGCAGAATAAGCATGTTCATAATGAGAAGTGAATGGCATCCATCAGTCCCTTTAGAATAGGTTCTAGGCGTATGGCTTTCTCCTAGGAAGTTTGGCAGGCTAGTCATTAGCATCGAGTCATCAGCAATTCAGCGTATACCAGAAACGCATATCTAAATATACCTAGGAATGGGATATAAATAAACCAGAGGAATGGGATATAAATATACAGTTATGTAGTGTGAAATACCTTGTTAGTTTCTGTCACTGCACAATAATGACACAGAGATATGAAAAAAAACCTAAAACATATTGACCTTACTTTGGTTTATATGATAATCGGTTGATTTCAATAATAATGACCAAAAAAAGAAATTGTTTGCCTTTTAGAAATGGTTTACAAGTTGCTTCTGTTGTATTTTTAAAGTGAAATGTGCTATGTAAGAAACACATTTGTAAAATATTAAGGAGTAACAAATACACCGATGAGAGTGTAATAAAGAATTTACTCTTTGTTCCAACTCCCGAAGGAGTCTTATAAAAGTAAGCAATTTTGTCATATTAAAAAAAACATTGGAAACTAAAAACCTATTTTCAATCTGAATAACAATATACATGATTATTGACCGACCACTGAGGTCATAAAATCCAATATATGACAAATTTGTCTGCACTAGATATGTACAAAATACTATTGCTGTTGTTTTAAGTGTATAAATTATCATCAAAGAAATTAGAAATCGCACACAGAGAGATTTGCTGTCTTCCGTATGAAAAGATATCACAAGCAGGGGTCCTGTTAAAGACAGCTGGAAAGTTGCTTCTGCATGTTATGCTTGTAAGCCTTATGGGTGACTGGCTTTTGATTATGCACTTATATGGTGTGTGTGTTCCAGGTTGCTGATTTTTAATTAAAGGTAACATCTTTGGTTTTAGATGCTTAAGACTAAAGTGTACACATGTTCTATTTTTAAAATTTGACTAGCTCAGGAAATTGCCAATTCTTCTGGAAAATCTCAGGGATGAAACATTAACATGTCTTAAGAATGTAGTTGATAGCTATATGTATTCTTATTTTAAAATAAAATTTATTTTAAATAAATTAATTAACATTTCTAATTTTTCTGTCATAATAGCTCAAATGTATATGCATTCATATTAATGCATTAGGGTAGAGTATATGTGCATGTATGTATCTACTATAACACTTTTCCTCATTATTACATAATTTTAATTTATCACCGATGAAGACCCATTACATTTAATTTGAAAACCAGTGTTTTTAATACTATAATTTGCTTAGTACTGAAAATATTACATTTATGTAAAAAAGTCTAAATGTTAATTACTTGCAATGCTTACAATTCTGTGACTTTGGAAATATACCATAGCAACTGTGGTACACTTTTCTTTCTATATGTTATGTATCAAATACAAAATTGAATAGTTAAGGCTTGGTAACAGAATGTATTTCCTTAACCCACGTCCAACAGTTATGAGGAAAGAGCAATATATCTTGATGAAATAATCCGGAATCACAAAGAACAACTGTCATTTGAGGATTTTGCTGCTCAGGTCTTCTCTCCCTCTCCCAGTTACTCCCGTAGTGGATGTGGTAAGTCTCTGTGTTATATTTATTACTACTGCAGTTACTACCATTACTATTATCATCATCATCACTAAGGATGACTTGAACAGCAGGTGTACACCTGTTTTTCACTGATAAATAGCTGCAAATTTAAGAAAACCACTTTCTCTGTGAATTAGCTAATGAATATCAAAAGAAATGATGACGTTCATTTTAATTTGTTTTGCAACAGAGCTTTTCACTCAATTCCTTTCTTCCCTGCCCTGTTAACCCTCTAAATCTAGCAAGGTTAATGAACTTTCTCTCACTAATGTGTTCTGGTTCATTCAAGAGTGCAGACTTCTTGCTGAGCTGAGAATATGTTGTGCAAAAGCTATTTGTGAATCAGTGCATTCTTATAAAAAAAATAGTCCCTCACAGTAGGACCCATTGCTAGTAATGTTAAATGGAGATTATGCTAGGAGAGTGCAAGATAAATACTATGTTTTGTCAGGCAGTGTCAGTGCTTAGATATTTGATTTGTTGCAACACAGTTTTTGTTATGAGATAAATTTATTAATTATTGTGTAATTTTTAAAACCTAATTGTTTTATTTTGATGGTCCATTTTGTGATTTACCGCTGTCTTGCAAAAGAATAGAAAACAAAACCAGGTGCCTTTCTTGAAGAACATTCCTTTATTCCTTACAGTCAGTGTCCGTCTTCTGACACTGACATTTCCTAATTATATTGCAATGCTGTGTTGCATTGTTAAGTCAATGGATTATCCCTATTACCAGTGAATGTCTGGATGCATCTGTTTTCTTTCTTATTCTAACTGATCAGCTATTTTCTATATATGAACTAAATACAACAGAGATTAAAGGTACTGAAATGAATCACTTTACAAATAAAACCAGACATGCATCACGGTTTAACATGACTGGCTGTACTTCTCCAGCTTTGTTAAGAGATACGGGATAGATGCACATACTGTATTGGTCGCCAATGGCAGCAGGCAGAAGGCTTTGGAGATAAGCAAGCTGGCAGAAGTATAGAGGAACTGGTGCTATTTACATAATCGCACCTCTGTTTCCTGGAGAGGCGTCAAGAGACGGGAATGGCCTCTATTGATCTTTGTTGAACTGGAATACTAAACAACACTAGGCAAGCTTATAAATAAAGCTTTGATTAATCTTTTCTCTATTAAAATGTGCAGCTGTGAATTGATTTGTATATATTATTTATGTATCCTATCAAACATAGATTATTTGTCATTATCTTATGAAAGAGTTTCATAATGTTATAGAACAATTTCATGATTTGAGCACTGTGAACAACTGAACTGTTTATATAACAATAGTAGTAGAATGGTTAAAAAGAATACATTATAAAAAATCCATTCATGAAAATTAAATTTTATGAAACAGTGTACATAGATTACGGAGAACTGAGTTTCAGCCTGCATTTATCTGAAATGTATATACAAATCACATGTGATTTACACATAATTCTATTTGGCCATTCTAGAATTCATGCATGTAATGAACGGGAGAAAACATTCCCAGCAATTTAGATATGAAAGTTAATTAGTCAGTTTGAATAGAGGGCAGCAAATCTCATAAAATTCAAATTAATGAGCCAATCAAGTCTCTTCCCTTCCAACAAGCATTGTTAAAAACAGGGAGAGAATATTCAACATGTTTAATTGTAAGACTGCAGGTACAGGTGGTGTAATTGGGAAAAAGTTAAAATATGGATGTGATTTACTTATGACTTGTCGTTGATCCTCAGCCTTTTGAATAAGATCAGGTGTACTTATGATGTGCTGGATTCCCTTGTACTAGATAAAATGTAAAAACTTCAGAGAAACCCATGAAATGTAGCTGGGGAAGTGTGTGACACAATTTTGGTTGAAAGAGTACAAGCACTAGAATGGACAAAATTTGGGAAGGTCAGTGCAGTTTTATGCTGGGCAGAGGATGTCAGACTAGGTTTTTGCTCTTCAACAGGTTGTTGAAATTGCATGAATGGGAGAATGAAAGATTATTTTACAATTGTTGATTCAAAAAAAGATATAATAAGGTTGATTAATATGGAGTTGAAGATTGGCTGACCAAAATAATAGAGTAAATTTTGGAAGTAAAGCCTGATTCAAATTAAATGAAATGCTTAGTTAGTAAATAATTCAACATTGAACTATGATGGTGTGATGTCTCCTTGGTTGTTTAATATAATTATCAAAATATGTATGAGGAATGTTTGGGTTGTTATCTGGTTGTTAGCCGCCCTGAGTCCGTAAGGAGAAGGGCGGGATATAAATTAAATTAATAAATAAATAATAAATAAATAAGGTATGTTGACTGGGGATATGACCATAGTATATTTTTGTTTGCAGATGATGCCATTTTATTGGGTGTGCAGTACAAGTAGTCCTCAACTTACGACCACAATTAAGCCCAAAATTACTGTTGCTAAATGTGATAGTTGTTAAGTGAATTTTGTCCTATTTTATGACCTTTCTTTTCACAGTTAAGGCAATCACTGCAGTTGTTAAGTTAGTAACACAGTTAAGTGAATCTGACTTCCCCCGTTGACTTTGCTTATCAGAAGGTCACAAAAGGTGTTCACAGGACCCTGAGACACTGCAACCATCATAAATATGAGTTAGTTGCCAAGTATCTGAATTTTGACTATGTGAGCATGGGGATGCTGCAATGGTCATGGGGAAAAAAGGTAATAAGTCACTTTTTTCAGTGCCATTATAACTTCAAAGGTCACTAAATGAACTATTATAAGTCAAGGATTACCTGTAAATATTAGTTACTTATTATAAGATGCAATGAATAATATGGATCTCAAAATCAATGTTACCAAAGACAAGGGTAATAGTGTTTGTCCAGGCGAAAATGGAGGGAACAATTTTAATTTATACTACCATAAAGCAGAAATATTCATTTCTGTATCATTTCTGTATATTCATTTCCAGGAATGGAAAATGGATGGAGAAATTTAAAAATGTGCAAATGTTAATAGAAAAGTAGCAGGTATTAAATGTTTGTTTTGTTTTGTTTTGTTTAATATATTATTGGTAAAATATAACAACTAGAAGTACAGCCCAACATATAACAGTGCTACTAATATTCATTATAATAATTAAATGAGTAACATTTGAAGAAACTATAGATATATCCATAAATTGTTAATATAGAAGTAACTCCATCCTTTAACATATTCTTGAATCTAGCCATATAGACCATCTATTGCTCTATTTATTCAGTTTTAATACAATGCAGTATGTTATTTCAACACAGTGATATTTATATAATATACTTAGATTCTTAATATTCTATTATTTAAGTGCCTTAGAATAATGGATACAGATAAGAGAAAGTAGATTTTCTACCAATATTAATTATAGTTGTGGATATTAATATTACACATATATTTTTCTTTCAAAATTAAATAGAACATTGGAAATGAAATTTAGAAATTAAGGAAAAACATAAATCAGGGTATTTATTTTCCAATAAAGATGTATGTCCTAATTTAAATTATTTTATATTAATCTACATTGTGCTATTACTGGGGGGTGGACGGTATGTATATGAATGAATATGGATATATGTTTTATACATGTTGATAAGGGAAGAAAAGGGGACTAAAACAAAACAAGTTTGGCAAACTTGAAATATTAAAAAAGTAAATTTAAAAAATGCAAAAGAGAATAAAAAAAATAGAAAGAGAAAAGCAGGAAGAGGAATAAGCTGCAAATCTAAGCAACATTCAAGGATACTGATTGTTTTCTCAGAATTAGATTTAAGAAACAATAGAGCTGCATCAGTATATGGATGGCATTCTGTATGAAAGCCCTAAATGACCTGCCTTAGTGATTTCACATAGATGTTAAAAAGCAAAGAAGACAGAGCCCTGAAATGTCCTGGTGTCAGAGAAAGATCCTCCACCACCATCTTCTGATTATATTCTGGATGCCCCAAATCACTGCAAAGCAATGCCCTCCCCCAAAGCTGTCTCCACAAGACAGGTCAGGATGCTGTGGTTGGTGGTGTGGAACGCTGCCAAGTGATTCATGAGATAGAGCAAGATGTCTCCCATCTAATTTTCAATATGCATCACCCACAAAGTGATTAGAACGATCTTGGTATCATATTTATGCAAAATCCACCCCCACCCTGAGCCTGCCATCACTAGTCCCTATTACAATATCGTTCAATGCCATGTCAGCACAAAAAGGGTACCCTAATATCAACTTTGTTGTCTCATAACATTTTTGTCCAGTCTTACATCTGGAGCATACTATTTTCTGTGATAGTTCCCAGTCTCTATATTAAATGTAATTTCTGTGTTGCAAGCAACTCTAATAGAGATGCTGTTGGATCTTGTGTCATACATAGCTAGATGAAAAGCTGACCCCTCTTTTTTAATGGTTTTATTATAAATCAGTACTGCCTATGATGATAGGTCAAGATTGCAATTCAATCTGGATACCTGAGCTAGGTGTTCTTTAGCAGGAAGAAATGTAATATATTTAAGGAGGAAACATATATGTCACACATGCAAGGTGGGGATTCATAGCTTGGAAGCAACACATCAAATATATTTACTTGCACATTTTAGATGGTTGGACTGAATTTAGGATCTTTTATGAACCTTTGAAATTCCACAATTCTATGGTTGTGTCTATTCTTTTACTCTTTTTAGAGAATATTTCTGAATTATACAATGGCTAAAGGTTGTAGGGGAAGAGCAGGCAGAGCTGGGGGGGAGTTAAACATGTCATTAGCTTAGGGTCCTTATGTTGCCACAAATAATCCAATTTCAGCCACTCTTGAATTCCGTTGATTTTTATCTAGTGCCAAGTTAGTGCTGACCATTAGTTGACTAGATTCTTGTATATAGGTTTGAATAAATCTGTGTGCAACTTAACGTATGGTCCTGATCCTTTGCACCTGACAAGGTTGTATAACTGTGTTTTTATGTGACTGATTAATCTTAAGTATACAGGTAGTCCATTCAGCAACCGTTATGATGGCACTGAATGAAGGTGAAACAGAAACAGAATAACAGAGTTGGAAGGACCTTGGAAGTCTTCTAATCCAATCTCCTGCCCAAGCAGGAGACTTTATACCATTTCAGTCCCTAACAGCTTCTCTAGAAACAGGTTCTCTGGAAAGGGTGGCACCATCAAAATTGGGCTTTCTTAGAAGCTCTCACCAGTCTTCCTACCAACTTAGTGTCATCTGCAAATCTAAGTAATTTATGAAGATATTGAAGTGTACTGGGCCTAAGATGGAACCTTGTGGTATCCCACTGCTTACATCCCTCCATGTAGATGTAGTACCACTAAGGACTACTCATTATGTACAGTTTGTCAGCCAGTTACAAATCCATCTGGTGGTGATGCTGTTTATCCCACATTTTTCTAGCTTATCAAAAAATAGGTTGTGGTCTACTTTGTCAAATGCCTTACTGAAGTCTAAATATACTATATCCACGGCATTTTGCTGGTCTACTAATTTAGTCAAAAAATGAAATAAGATTGGTTTGGCATGATCTGTTTATATTCCTCAAGATCAGACAGGTATTCTCTTATCAGTTTCTGGCTTACTTTAATTTTTTTTTTCTAGTCTGTCTTTTACAGTTGTGTTTTTGGTAGGTTGGGCTATAGTTTGTTTTTGCCTAAAGACTGATGCAAAGAATAAGTTAAGCAGCTCTTAAGGAACTTACAACCTGAGCCCAAAGTTATGTCATATGATCAAAATTCAGGTACTAGGCAGCCCGTACACAGTTGCAACCATAAAGGCACTTCAACTCCTCCCACTTGCCTAGCTTCCTCTCCATCTATGCCCTTTTGACCCCCTGCTGGCCTGCGCTTCAGAGAACCTGACCTTTGGTGTCTTCTTTATCCAACTGCTGACAAGGCATGCCCAGACTGAGACTGAGACTGGGCTTCATGTTCCCAAAAAAAAGAAAAAGAAAGCAAAAAAGGCAAAGGGCATGCTGGCTCTTTCTGGCTTTTTTTTTTCTTCCGCAGCCAAAGCCCAGCTCAGCCCAGCAGCCAGACTAGAGACACACCTTGTCAGCAACAAGAGCAAGAAGAGCTCATTCATAAGCAGGCTAATGATTTGGAAAATAGGAAAGACTATTTTTAAAAGTACCATTAATATTATATTGCTATATGCAAAAAGTATAATACAGGCACAAATAACAGAATATATTACAATCAACCAGACGTTCACAATAAGGTCTCACCAAATAGGCTGTTTGGTAGTACAAGCTAATTGACTAACATAACTTTCGTAAAGGAATTATACGTAACCTAGAATATCTGTGCAGAACATATTAGCTGAGAACCAGGCCTGTTAGTTGCAACTGATCGGTGTTCAGGTTTACAGCATACAGTAGATAGTATATATACTCTGTGTGTACAAATGCACACACACATACAAGCACAAACACACACATCTTGAAAAATCTTAAATGTAAACTTTAAATCAGCTTTCAGTTCTACAATACTTTGATGGAATAAGAAGAGAGATCATGGATCAGAGGCTCCTGATATTAATTTAAGATGTTGCATGAAGACATCTCTTTGCAGCAATAGGGATAGGCAATTCCCTAGCCTAGTTCCAGTCTTAAAGCGTGTATGGCAGACCCATTGTTACCTGGTTTTTATTAATGGTTTGGTGCAGAGACGCATGATAAAGGAATGTCATCTGCAAAAGCAGATAAGTAAATCTTTTATCGTGCTGTTGCTGAAATGCAGTTTGTAGTATTGGATTAAGAACTTTAGAAGCCATTAATTCCTACTGTGTAAAAGAGGACCTGGTTATTAACAATCCTCCACCAGTAGAGGATTTGCAAAGAGACCAGGTGGACAAAATGGCAAAGAGGAGGA
The DNA here is from genome assembly GCF_001527695.2 of Protobothrops mucrosquamatus. Classification (NCBI taxonomy): domain Eukaryota; kingdom Metazoa; phylum Chordata; class Lepidosauria; order Squamata; family Viperidae; genus Protobothrops; species Protobothrops mucrosquamatus. Next base: position 1,691,516 of record NW_015386289.1, read on the forward strand.
AATTTTAGATCTTTATATATTTTAGAGTTATGTTTCATATCTCAGGCTCTTGGGATTCCCAAATATACTTAGTACAGGCTATAGTGATAAAGTAGTCCAAAGAAGATGTTTACATTACGCTTTAAAGTGTTGCAGCCTTGCATCTTCTGTACTGTTGTTGATGGGATTTGATAGTGCCAAATGGTTCTTCAGTCAACATATTAGGGTTATTGAATTACAAAAGGATATCAACCAGTTCCCCTCATACTTCATTCCTGTGAGAATTAAGGATGGCTCGCTCCTGCCTTGATATCTTTATAACATCATGTCTATGAGCAAAGGAGTAATCATTTTGACACACTGTAATGTTCTGCCATCTGTGCTCTGAAGGGTACATTTGCTAATAATAACCCAAAAGATTGAAAATGCTGAGCCAGAGAAATGAAGTATGGGGAATGTGACTGTGTGCCGCAATATGTATTTTATTAGTCTTCTAGAGCAGAGGCCCCCAACCTTTTGGGCACCAGGGACCAGTTCCGTGGAGAAAGGTTTTTCCACGGACCGGAGAGGGCATGGTTTTGTGTGCTGCATCCCACGGATGGGGCTTTGCTTGTTTGTGCGGACCAGTTGCTGGCATGCCGTGGCCCGGTACTGGTCCACGGACTGGGGGTTGGGGACCCCTGTTCTAGAGTCTATACAGTATATAACTTCCCATATCATAAGATTATCACAGAGGGCCAAGCTATCTCCCTGATTTATTTGTTAGCTCATCAAATTTCAGAATCCTAAAAGTTATTGTATAGCATGGGGCATGTTCAAAATTCAAGTGGTAAAGAAATACTTCATTCTAAATTATACTTTTTTGTATAAAACCTAGTTTATGAAGCTTTTAAAAATTGAGAGGATGGGAAAATATAATAAGTGCAATAATATCCTATAATATTTGCCCAAAATATGAACTTCCACCATGCTGTAAAAACAAAACAGTAAGGAGGAGTTTATTTGTTTAATTGGCGGTATCCATTTGTTTTGAATATTTATTTACAAGTTCATAACTGTATAAAGGTTACTCTGAGTTTGAGGGGGGACTGTAATAAAGTTGAATATATTCTGCTCTATCTGCATGATAACCTCCAGATATAATTTTCAAGCTTTTAATAACCCATGTTAGACAATGTATTCAAATAAGCAAAAATAGCATTGTAGAATTATTACTATCTACATCTTATTTCATAATGTGACTGATGCTCATTAGGTTTATTTCCAACTTATGTTCTCCTCCCATTAATAACTCTGTAATAATATGTGTATAAGACTGTCATCAGAGCAGCAGGTGCACTATTCCCATATTTACATACATTTGTGTTCTTTCCCTTTAGATTAAAATATGTAATGATCTCGTTACGGTAATTGAGAAAGGTAAGAGTTTGCTCACATGGCGTCATTCTCAATTTACTAACTAGATTCCTTCTGTTGCTTGTATGGAGCTGAAATAGCTGTCATTTAATTTGGACTGGTCTCTTGCTTTTCCACTGGGTTTGCTCTGAGAACAAATGGTTCTTGTTTATGTCTGGTTCGCTAAGGAGCACTAGGCAGAGTATTATTGGTAGCTCTCTGGCCCTGAATGTTTAAGTTTGCTAAAAAAAAAAATCTTTTCTTTCTTTCTTTCTTTCTTTCTTTCTTTCTTTCTTTCTTTCTTTCTTTCTTTCTTTCTTTCTTTCTTTCCTTTCTTTCTTTCTTTCTTTCTTTCTTTCTTTCTTTCTTTCTTTCTCTTGCGCCTGTTTGCTTCAGGCAGAATTTGACACCAACACCTGCCATGGTGGAAAATGTCTTTGTTGCTTTGCACTTTTGTTTGAATTGCTGCAGGGGAGCCAATGGGAGTTAAAACCATTTACTTTTTTTTTTGTTGCCTAAGCACCATGGAATAGGATCTTGAGATGGTGCCGATAAGGAGTGGCACGTGCTGTGCTGGCCCTTTGAGTTAGCTCAGCTTAATAAGGGGCTCTTTTTCTGGGAAGGGCAGATTGCTGAGCTCGGGCCTATGAATGGAACAGCTGGGGGAAGAAAAGGGAAACAAAAGAGGGAAAACATAGGCTGCCCTGAACCTGGCAATTGGGGGGGGTGCAGTTTTGGAGCCAGAGAGCAAGCTGGCCACACGCCAGGTGTGACCTTTGCAGTCTGCTTGGTTCTGCTTGTTTGGGCAATTTCCAGTGCAATCCTGAAAAGGAAGAAGGAAGCTGCTGGGCGGCAGGGCATTGCTGGATGGATGCACTCCTCGGGTTGCTGGGACACTAATTTAACTCTTGCAAAACCAGCCTGCAGATAAGGAGAACCGAGGAGTTTACTAAGAACAGCTTGCCTAAATGGCTAGCTCTTCAGGTTGGTCAATGAGTCTGCATTATATCCCTGCATCAACCAAAAACTAGCCTTCTGTATCAGAGTTAGATAATCCTTTAGCAAATTTCTATGATGAACTATCCTTCAGGAAAGGAAGCCACTTATGTTTCAAAGGGTAACATGTCCATTAGTTATAAATGTTTCACCGATTTAACTTTGCTCACCTTACTTGCAAGTGATTCCATTTAAATCAATTTCCTAATATTTTATTTGGAGACTGAGTATGTCTTTTATTATTCAAAGATGAATGGTGTTGAGATACACTTTCCAGCCAAATATGTTTTTAATGGTTTACATAGTTTGCAACAGGCAAAAAATATCTGCCTCTTACTGTAATAATCTCTCATTATAACATCTGAATTATTTTATGGGAACAGTATTTGCACTGTTCTTTTCTATATAGTGAGATAGGAATATGAATAGGATTCTATTCCTAATGATGAGAATAAAAACCTGAGCAGCTGAAACTTGTGTCATATGACTTACAGGTGAAATATTTATATAACAGGACTGTATCATTTGCTTTTATTTCCTAATTCTGCAACTTTTTTCTACACATCAATCAAATGGAAAAATGTATTTGCATTTTCCAAACCAGAATGAAGTAACATTTCAATAGTCATTTTTCAAAACCAAAAATGTGTGGAAACAGTTTATATCAGTAAAAACAGCGCAAGAATTACATTATGAAAGGAAAATACAATGTCCAAATGTGTTCATTAGGAAAAATATGGTCATATGTAAGTGTGTGTGAGAACCTTTACATCTGAACTTTATTATTATTATTATTATTATTATTATTAATAATAATAATAATAATAATAATAATAATAATAATAATAATAATAATAATAATAATAATAATAATAATAAAGTTGGAAGGGACCTTGGAGGTCATCTAGTCCAACCCCCTCCTCAGGCAGGAAACCCTAAACCAGTGGTGGCGAACCTATGGCACGCGTGCCAGAGGCGGCACTCGGAGCCCTCTCTGGGCACGTGCGCCATACCCCGGAGATGGCAACCATCTTCTTCAACCAGCCGCCCGCTAACTCGCCGAGGTCCCACGTGGCCGGATGCATCCCAGCACCCATGCACTTGGACTCTGTGTGTGGGGGCCGATGGTGTCAGGAAGCAGCCACCCCGGCCCCTGCCTCGCCTTGCCCTGTGACATGGCACCCCCGCCCTACCTCGCCTTGCCTTGCCTCGCCTCGCCCCACAGAACCAGCCTCTTGCCTACCGCCCCACCCACCAGAGACCCCTGGATCTCCCCCAACCCTGCCCAGCCCCCATAGGCGTCCCTCCTCACGAGCAACATCTGGCTAGCCATGCCCACCCTGGCCACACCCACCCATCTGCCATGACCACTGTAGCCACGCCCACCCAGCAATACATAAGTGGGTTTTGGATTGAAGTTTGGGCACTCGATCTCTAAAAGGTTTGCCATCACTGCCCTACACCATTTCGGACAAATGGCTGTCCAGTCTCTACTTAAGACTGTGGCGTTAAGTTTGAAAAAAATGAGAAACTAGGCAGAATTAAATTCAACAGATTAATCCACCGCTCCCTATTAATATGATACAAGAAAACGCTGACTGATTAAATGTATGCTTTTGAAATACAGGCAGTCCTTGACTTGCAACAGATCTACCTGGATCTACTTACGACTGAGATTCTAAGTTTCAGTAGTCCTCCCACCCCCCCGTAATCATGTGACCAAACAGAACGCTCAGCAGCTGAGCTGCGTTTACAGCATTTGCAGGGTCCCACTGTCACATATCTTGCTTTTTATGATATTTTGACAAAAGCCATCATTTCTGGTTTTCTGCAAAAATTGCACCGAGTGCGAAGCATTGGTTCGCTTAATGACCATTGCAGTCACTTAACAACTGCTGCAAAAAAGATGGTGAAATCATGTGACTGACCTGTTTTATGACTTACTACCATGATGGGGAGGCTCTATTACAGTCATAAGTCAAGGACTACCTGTATGGAAAATATTGCAAGACAAATAAGTAAGAATGGGTACAAATGAAACATTCCATTCATCTGCAGAACATTCAATTAAAAATGTTCTGTAGATGAATGGAATGTCTCATTTCTGACCCTCCTTACTTACTTATCCTGCAATATTTTCCATATTTGTCGAACTGTTCTTGCCAGATTTTTGAATGAGCTTTGCTTGAATTTCCTTACTTGAAGGAGAAAAAGTATTGTTTTAACTCTCTACTGCTTATCTTAAATTTCCTAGATTAAATTGAAATTTTACCCTTCTAATTCTGTGAAATATCTAAATGTTCAAACAGAAAAAATATTCCATGTTAAATTGCTTAAATTAATATATCTGTAACAAAGAGGATAAAAAAATTAGCAAAAAAATAGCAGCCTTGAATTGTGCTTCAAATATGATTTACACATTCACAGATTTCTATTTGTACACCTACAGAGAATTTTGTCCAAAAAGAATTTTCTGGAGGAAATAGCCCATTTTCTTCACCAACAAACATGCCACAACGTAAATCTCGTTTCCATTTGGTTTCGTAGTCACTGAAATATAGGTACTTTAACTGCAGAACATCTGATAAGAAAGTAGAGTAGGCTGAAGATGAATCCTCAAAGGAGCAGAATTTAATAGTCTGTTTTAGTATTTCTTCACAGGCTCTGTATAAAGAGCAATAATAACAAAACACTTCCCTGCCTATCTATTTAAAAGCCATATCTGAAATAATTGAAATATTTAGGCTGTAACCAGGTGGTCAGAATGCCATAAATAATGTCGAATCTACAGTTGAGAGCCAATGTGATATACTGGTTAAGATACTGGAAATCTAAATTCAACCCTACATTCAGTCAACCTAGGTGATTTGATGAATAATGTACTGTTTGCCCAATCTACATCATAAATTGTTCTTGTCAGCATAACATTATGGGAAATCCTCATATAAGACATCTCAAGCTTCTGGAGAAAAGGCAGAATATCCATTGGGGGGGGGGGATGGCAGAAGTACATTTTTAGCTGTTAGGCCAGAGTAACATTGTCACATACCATAGTTTTGACATAAAAATGTATACCTGCAACATTGTCCTTCATGGTGATTGATAATAGGCTCATAAGCAATCATCACTTCCATAAAAACATTTGACAGATACACTTGTAGTATAGAATGCACTGGATCTGTGTTATATGGAGCTAATTGAATGGTGCAAATTGCAGAACTATGGTTCTTGGAAGATTTTAACATCCATACTAAAGATACTACAGAAGGTGACCCCAAATTTAATGAAATCCATGACAATCAGGAGGCTGTCTCAAGTTTTCATTAAATCAATAAACAGCAACACAGCACTTTGTCTTATATTTTGCTTAAAATGGATGCCATGAATGATCAATTATAATTTTTCAGTCATTCAGAGGTGTATATTGAGTGGCACCTTCTCTCCTTCCTAATATTTAAGGGGTATATACTATTAGACTGCTAGTATGGATTAATAGATGATGCAATGGCTCAGAGGTTAAAGACACTGAGCTTGTCAGGTGGAAAGCTGGTAGCCTGAGTTTGAGACCCGAGTGCTGTGCGACAGGGTGAGCTCCCATTACTTGCCCCAGCTCCTGCCAACCTATGAGTTTGAAAGCATGCAAATGTGAATACTTTGGTGGGGAGGTAAATATGTTCCTTGTGCCTTTGGCATATAGTCATGCTGGCCATGTGACCACAAAAGTGTCTTTGGATAATGCTGGCTCCCTCAGCTAAGAAATGGAGATAAGCACCACCCCTAGAATTGAACAAGGGAAACCTTTATCTATGGATTTATCAAACAACAAACAATTAAAACAGCAGCAGTATATAACCAATAATTTAAATACCAAGATAAAATTTATTACCGTAAGATAGAGCAATTATTAATCAATAATACCAATAATTGGTTGATTATGTGCCATCAAGTCCATATTGACTCTTAGCAATTACATTATTAACCCAGATTCTTATTCAAGGTACAAATGGCCAGGCTCAAATTATCCTTCTTCAGACACATTATATAAAGAGTTAGATCCCTAGAAAAGGCTCTGATATTGGGAAATGTAAAGAAAGAGAAGAAGAGGATGACCAGCAGCAAACTAGCTGGATTCAGCTATAATGGCAATGAGTGCCATTGCTGGGAGATAGTGTTGGGAGCAAAACTGCTCCTCTCTTAGTCAGTAGACTGTTGGCCTTATTTAGATAGATTTTCTCCATCATGATCTATCCCTAAATCTGGTCTTTCAGGTATCCCAACAGTGGCACCCATGAATGTTATTGTGTTATATGATGGAGCCCTTTGATGTGAAGATGTGATAGGAAAAATTGGGGAGGGTGGGTGTTCTTCTAATAGAGGAATGTCCCATTCAATCAGGTGCTTCCCAGATGCTTGATGGTTTGCTTACTTCCAAAAGGAATTTGGGATTATTCCCGTTTCTCATGGACAAATCAACCGAGGCCTAAGTTGCTATCTGGAATGCAGAGGTGATGATGGGCTCAGATCACATCACAATTGTGCAGACCCCACTACATGTGGATCCTGGTTAGCCCCCAGGTTTTCAGAGGTACTCCAGAAGATAAAGTAGCAGAAGAGATGCATACTGTACCCCTGGAAAAAAATGAAGAACAAATTCAATTGAGCATGACTAAGCATGGTTGATAAGAGTGGCAAAGTATAATTAATGTATATAGTTGCAGATTTTAGATTCTGAAATATACCCCAAAACTAAGTTCGGCTTGTCTACGTATGGGCTTATCTGCAAATGTATTCGATAATACTTTTTCAAAATACCCATAAACCGCATATATACTCACATATAACCCATCTGCAGATAAGCTGATCTTCAAATTTTTATCCAAAATACCAAAACTGTGAGGGTTGACTTATCCGGAGATGGGCTTATATGTGAAAATATAAGGTATTTTTCCACTATTGTCACATCCCCCGAGAGCTGGATGGCCACTCTGTTTAAGTGATTCGCCCCTTCTGTTTAAAGTGGTATCAGAGGAACATATGCAAGGCCACTTTGAAGACTATTCCTCTCTGACAATAAATTTCCTTTTGTCATTCCATCAAGATGAAACATTATGCACAATACAAACATTTTCAACATACATAAGAATGCATTTTCCTATGTATAATTTAAAAAACCAGATGAACTAGCAGTGGTAGATACAAAGATGATCATCTTTTTCTTCTGTTTATGGGAGTCATACAAATAATTCTCCATTCTCAAAGGAATATGTATATTGCATTTGGCATATACAAACACCCACATGACGTTGCAGGAGATGGATAAGGTTTTTTAAAAGTTCTTTACTAGGAGAGAGCTGATGAAATGGCATTTGCATTTACAGAAGTCTCCTGGGACAGATCAAAGACACAGTAGCAACAACTGTGCTTGATTGCAACATGCATTTCTCTGTTCCTAGGAGCATTGATTATAATTATGCTAAAGAACTAACTAGAGGTTTTGCATCCTCATTGCCTTATGTGCATGTATATATACTCTTTAAATAAGTTTGATTGCTTTTGAATTAAGTTTAACTTTTTCTCTTCAGTTAAAAGAGATGCAATTTTAGCTGAAATTCTACATACAAAAACTCAGCCACTTTAAAGAGACTAGAATGTATTTCTAAATAAAAACATTGTAAATTATGATGTCTTTACAAGAGAAAAATCAATTTAAACAGAAACTGCTTTATCTCTTTAGGAAATTAGAGTATTATATAAAAGTGAACTGTTTGTACATCGGAGGAAATTACATCTTAAACAGAACACAAGGAACAATTGTTATTCCATAGCATTCACATTCAACCTCCTAATATACATTCATCCCAAGGTTGTGAATTTGGTCTTACATCAGCACAAATTGTTTATATGACTTTAGGTTAATGTTCATGTGAGCAGTAAACAACAGATTGCTTGGATCAACAATATAGTAAAAATAGAAACTAAAAACTCTAGGTGGGGAGCATAACTATTAGAAGTATCATAGCTATTTTATATTTCCCTGGAGTTTCACTTCCGAAGTATTTGTTTAAAAATCCAGCTCAGAAGCTAGTATCAATTTACTACTGCTCACCTGAATCCAAACATTTTTTACCCTGGCAGACACACAGACACACATCACAGTAAACTATTAATTTTGCTGGTGATGCTGTCTCTGTTTTCTGAGTGTGAGCATGTTACTCTTCTAGGAATTGCATCATGTGGTAGCAGCTAGTTTCCTTTTTTCTTCTTAACATTTGCATGTTTCTCTGAAATAGCTGCCAACATCATTTGCTAAGCTATCTGTAGACTATTGCCAATTGTATTTTTGATACAAAAATATAAAATGGATGGCATTCACCTCTTTGGCTTACACCCTTTTGTTATGTGTGCCACCAATCAAACACCACTCCAGATTTTGAGCGTTCCTGTCAATATCTGAAGCTAAGGAACCTTGCTTTATTAAAAGATTTCTAAATTACCTTTAACATATAATAGCATTACAAAGTTGAATAAAGAAATGTTACATATTTTTATTACTATTTTTATTATTATTATTATTATTATTATTATTATTATTATTATTAAAATATTAATAATAATATGCATATTTTCCAACACCACTCTAAGATCATGGCATAAAATTCACTCATGCTTTTAAAGTAGAAAAATGGATGACATTTTAAAATAAGTTAAGTCTTTAGAGAGCACACTTTTTCGCCAAGAATCAGAGGAAGGTGGCCAGCCATAGCACAAATGTGATATAGAACACTGAAGTGGAAGTCACCACACTTCAACACTCCATCACACCAGCTATATACTTTACTAAAATCTGCAGTTCCCTGAAAGGAAGTCAGTCAGGAAGATTCTAGTCCTGAATTAATGCAAAGTGTTTGTCAACATCTGATAACTAGCCATGTTGGTGAACATAATAGCAAAGAACATTTACACTGCATGGCCTCCTTCATCAGATTCAATCATTTTATAATAACAAAACACATTCAGTTGTGATGATCATCAAATGATATGTACTTATTTGTAATCTACCTATTGTTATCCAACTCTAAACTGCCTGGAATGTATTTTTATGGGTTTTTTAAGAAGATCTAGGGAGGTATACAATTCTGTCTGCTATCTGAAATGATATAGTCCTAAGGCAGTTGTGTGTACATACATACACATATTATACATATTTATCCTCTTGCAACTGAGAATTTGTACATCTTTCAGAGATCAACTTTAAATACATTCATTCAGATATTCAGAATCACAAGCTGCATGAATGTTACTAATCCACTATTTAGTCTACAGAGAAGGAAGAGTAGAAAGAGAAATAAATTACAGCCAAAGCAAGCCAGATAGAACATATAATGACTAAGCAAAAGTAAGACATTTGTTAGAGAATTGACCAGCATAATCAACCTACTTAACCAAAACATTTAACATCTAAAATGCTCCAAGACTGATATGACAAAATTAAATTCACAAAAGTGGCCTTGCTATATCTCATGTCAGGCTCTATATGCTATTGCACAGAAATTTGTGACATTATATGTAATTATATTTTTGTCAGAATTTACAAAATTGCTGTGATCAACCTGGAAAACTCAAAAGGATGAGGGTAGTGCAGTCTCTGTAAAAGGTACCATAAAGTAGCATTTTCTCAACATAATTTTATTATAGATTATATTAACCAGACAAGACGAATGCAAAAACAATACAAAACTCATAAAGGAAAAAAATTAGAAAGTGCAAAACCCACCTTAAAAAAGAAAATATAAGAAATTTCTTTTACACCCAACAAATATATATTAAATATTAATCACTTATCAATGCCTCTCAAAATACAGTGAAATGCCTCTTCATTCCATATCTCACCCCCAATTTCTACAAAAACATGTCTAAATTTTCAGTTCTCCATATTAATCAGCAAACATCCAATAAAAATTAACAAAAATGCCTAATAACAGAGATATATAATCTCCCTTTCCATTTAATCTAAGTTCCCCTCATCCCTCTCTTAACAATTAAACATTGCAGAAAAACAAATAAAAATTATTAAACATTACCAAAAATAATAACCTTTTATTTAGATATCAAAAACTAATCCATTATACCAGGGGTGTCAAACTCGCCACGTCATGTGACATGTCGCGATGTATCGCAACTTTTTCCCCATTGCCGGAGCTGGGGTGGGCGCGATTTCGGCATGACGCAATCCGGCCCGCGGGCCAGCAGTTTGACATCCCTGCATTATACCATTAAACATTTTCAAAAGACAAACCATCCAATCCAAATAATCATTAAGCATCGTCAAAAATAAGAACTCATTGTTTAATCATAATCAGAAAAAGCAGTGTGTGTGTGTGTGTATGTGTGTGTGTGTGTGTGTCAGTCATGTTATCCACCAAAGCACCAGAAGGCAGGACAAAAAACAATGGTTGGAAACTGACCAAAGAGAGAAGCAACCTGGAATTAAGGAGAAACTTCCTAACAGTGAGGACAATTAACCAGTGGAACAGCTTGCCTCCAGAAATGTGGCTAGACAGTCACTTGTCTGAGATGGTATAGGTTCTCCTGCTTGAGCAGGGGGCTGGACTAGAAGACATCCAAGGTCCCTTCCATCTCTATTCTATTCTATGTATATATAAAACTTCCTCCAGCCACTCTTAAATCACATAAATAAAATCCTAACCTTGTTTTCTTCTTCCCTAATATCTTTTCCTTTTCTCTTAAAATTCTTTTTAACTTTCAAGTCCACTTGTAACCTTCATAAATCAACTCCAGTAATTCTCTTATATTTCAGTTTAAAACAATCTTTCTTAATTGTATTGTTCCATTTTTAAATGATCATCCAATTGCATTTGTAAATCCAGTATCTCCATCTTTATCTTATAAGTTGTAATTTTAAATCCACCCTAGATCCATCTCAGTTATGTCCAGAGGGATTTGTTCATCTTCAGTGGTAAAACATTTTCTTTAAAGAAGCCATCTTGTGCTCTAGTAATCAACTTTCAAAGTCTTGTTTTGTAAACAAGATATATTTGCCCACACAAAAAGCTTTTTCTAATTAACTTCAGTCTTTAAGACAGTTTCACAAGTCTTAGCAATTATAAAGTTTAGCTGCCAATTTTAGCTATGTCTGCAAAAAATGCAAGCATTGGCTCTCCTCACCTCACAGAAAATCTTCTGAATAAAATAGTATTTTCTATTATTCCTAATCCATGATGATAATTTCATTTATTATAAAATATGTTTTGAAATCTGACCTTTAGGACTGCCAGCAGAAACTCAAAACCTTATTTTTGTGAAGGTTCTGTAGAAGAGAAAGAAAATATCTAGCATTTTCTCCTTGGAGGTGTACAATTGGGGCATCTGGTTTTTGATGTCCTCAGTTTGTAGCCTTGGTGACAGTTTGACAGTCTGCAAAGGGGGGCAAGTGATGTACCAGCTGGGCAACAGGTTTAGGTATCATTTGACAAGAGCAGTGCTTGTGCAGATTTGTCTTACGCCACTTCCCTGAAAGCCCTTTCCATCTGCTTGTAGAGAGCGAAGCTGGACATGATTTATGAAAGCAAGCTGATCAGTTTCAAATCTTGTATGGCTTCTATTTCAGCCCCTGGAACTTCCATGCATTGTAGAATCTTTTTTAATCAATAAATGAAGAGTTGCCTGTGTTGTAGGTTCTTTAATATATGTTTTAATATGATATTCTTCATTTTTCAGACATTACTACATGTTTGACTGATGATTTTCCTGCACATGTAAGGACCGAATAAACAGAGCAGATTTTCACCAATACCGACAACTGTCAAAAAAAAAGTTTCTGGGAGGTTGTACTCATTGACCAAGTACTCTCAGTAAACCTTCAAGTTAAATATTTTGGAAATTTAAAATAATTGAAGAAACCTACATGCTCATCTGCTCTATCTTTCCAGGTGGTAATTTTGAAGACTGCATAATGAAGGGGTTTTTTTATTTTCTGTTTTTTCTATGAAATCATTATTCCTTAAATTTCAAAGTTAAATTTTTCATATTTTCTGGTATTATTTCCTGGAGTTCACTTAATAACTTTCTGCTATGAAAGATTGAAGTCCAGACTTTTTACTGCCAGTTTAAACTGTGATAAAATACTTGCTTTATCTAATTTTAGTTTGCCAATTATGTGTCATCTAAAGAAGGATTCAGAACAGTAACTGAAAGCACATCTTCTTAAAAATGTCTTAAATGTTACATTAATAATCTCAGTATAAAGGTAAAGGTAAAGCTGACAAGCTCAGCATCTTTAACTGATGAGCTATATGTTCCTGGAATCTCGGTGTGATTTAAAATTTACTGGAAGAAAGTACTGTTTTATTTCATCGATGGAGAGCCACATTTAGCCAAAATGAAGGACTTTTGACTAATAATTTCCTTTTTATATTAAAGAAAAATGCTGCAAAGAACAAACTGCTTAGTATATAGATGAAAAGTGATTATGCCTTTACAGTACCTTTTCCAATATACCATCATTTCATATTAGTTATTTCCGAAGTTTATTGTGCACATAACCGACACTGACTACTTAACAATCAATAGCACTTTTAAATATTTATATAGTTAAATAAAATACAACAGTAGTAAAACCTACATTTAAATTGCCTGGTAAAATACTATTTCATATGCAAGATATACAGTATGAACCTATGGCATTTAAATCTTACAGTGAGTAGTTAAGTGGCTTGTGCCAAGTCAAGGTTCCTATTTCTGATTGTTCTGTTCGACAAAATTTCAAAGTTAATCCCTTAATCTGTGCTATTATGAATACTGGCTACTTTATCAACACAGAGCAGCTACTTAACTGATCACCTGGGGAAATATGGATCAATATAATGACTCAGTTCATACAGCACACTACTTATGGTTTGCTTAGCCCATCTGCCTGGATTCGTGCAATACATTGAATCGTAAACGCATGATACCATCTGAGGTTTGCACAAGACACATTTCCTGGCAGTTTGTTTGAAACCAGTCAGAATTTACAAGGAAAATAATTTCTATATGAAGGGGAATCATATTCAGGTATACAAAGCCTTTTTTGTAAAGTGATGTTTGAGATATTGGCGCAAACTACCGGAGTCCTTGCACAGTACACACTGTTAGTAATTAGATACATCTCACTTATGAACACTTGCCAATATGGGCTACCTTTATTTATTTTTCTGTGATGTTTGCTGAATATAATTACAGAAGTAGAAAAAGTCTCCAAGCTGAATTTGAAATCTTGAAGAGTTTATTGATACATTCATGCAGGATTTTTTTTTTTATTGTTATCTCATAAGAAGATAGCTGACCCTTGCCTTCTGCCAGGGTGGTTTTTAACTTCCCAGCAGAGCCTGAAAACCCAGGACTTCTTGATTGTTTTCTATTTAAATAGCAATCAGTCCCAATCTTGTATAACTACAATGAAGACAGCCAAGTTTTATTACACAAATGCAAGAGAGTAGCAAAAGTTTTCTGAACCTGGTGGTACCACCAAACTTAGAGAGCACCAAGAATCTCCCCGGTTCAACCCTGAGTTAGAAATATTCTATCTGTAAAAATCTGTTCTTGGTCTCACTTATGAGAATCCTGTTTTCAAAACTTTACTGCAGTAGCATGAAAAGGCTCCCTGTGACTGCAGTAACGGTTTTTAAGGTACTGTACTCTCTTTTTTCAGTCATTTTATCAGTTTCTTTGTTTGCTACAGATTACCTCTTAAGGGGCTGCACAATATCATTATTAGAGAATCTGATAGTAGGATGGATACTTCTTTCTTGTTCTGCCCTCCAAATTGATTCTTCTCTGCTCCTTCCTTTAAATGGGTTTCAGAGAAGATTTAAGGAGAACACCGTGAGTCGTCCAAATACACATTAATTTCTATGGATCTACAAAAAGTCAAAATCTAGCATGTAGTTTTTTTATTTATATAATTGGTAACAGACAAAAATGCTTATAGATGAAGCAACAGTATTTGGAAACAATGCTGGTGGGAATGAGATGAGTGAAAAAAATGTTTTTGAAGGCATAGCTTTAATTTATTTCTGGTGCTATTTGCAATTAATGCACTCCTTTTCCTGACATAGAACTGGACATAGCAAACCTAATTCATAACTACTGTACTAAGTTGTATTCATCACAAACTTAGAGGCTTGAATTGGGCCAATTATCAAGAATATAACAGTCAATTGTTGCCTATGGAGATTCCCAGTCATCCAGGTCATGGTTGTCCCAAAGATGCTTTTTCAAAAGGCAACCGGACTTTGTTTTTCCTGGAAGACATTTCACTTCTCATCCAAGGAGAAGCTTCTTGGATGAGAAATGAAACATTTTCAAGGAAAAACAAAGTCCAGTTCCCTTTTGAAAAAGCACCTTTGGGATACTCAGTGGTTGATCCACAAACAATTATATATACATCTTTGCACTTTATAATTATGCATTGCATCTTTGAAATATATTACCATATTATGAAAGTTGTTTGGCATGTAAAAGAAGAGGTAGAATTGTGAATGTCTTGCATATATGTTAAACCAAACAGAATCAAATTGCAACAAACTACTAACAGCAGTTTAAGGTTTAAGTGGTTAGGAAACTCACATCCTTCCAGCAAAATGTAGGCATTTAATGATATTTGGGACACCCTAAAACTTCTCATATGCTCCTTGTAGCTTACTGACTATAAATACATAAGGGGATAAAAAGCAAACCATGTGTTGCCTTCAGGGATAAAACTACTCAAAAGCAACTGAATATGTTTAATGATTAATAAAGTCTTTCATTACCAAACAACATAGCCTGGAATTAATTTGTCTTGATTAAATAATCTTATTTTTGATATAATTAATAAATAAAATAATGTGTTAAATTATAATTATAAGTAGATAAGATTATTGTTTTCCAAAACACAATACAGTATTATTGGTTACATGTACTATTTATTTATCAAAATTGTACACTGCCTATCTCACCTAAGTGACTAGGCCAGTGGTGGCGAACCTATGGCATGGGTGCCAGAGGCAGCACTCAGAGCCCTCTCTGTGGGCATGCGTGCCGTCACCCTAGTCCTAGGCCTTCAGCTGAGTTTTATAAAACCTTTTTGCTTTAAGCCTCCGCCGCCGTGTGCAAAAAAAAAAAAAAGGTTCAATCAGTCAATTTCAACTTCTCGCAGGAAAAAAAAGATCTTGCAAAGTTGGAATTGATTGATTGAACTTTTTCGTCCCACCCAGTCTGCCATTACCACCTCAGCGACACCCAGCCAATGGGCCACGCCCACCCAATTGGCCACACCCAGCCAATGGGCCACACCCACCCCGCACCCGACGATGCATAAGTGGGTTTTGGGTTGCAGTTTGGGCACTCAGTCTCTAAAAGGTTCGCCATCACTGGACTAGGCAGTTTACAAATACTTAATAGACCAGAATGACATTAGCAGGACTATAACCACAGGCCTGCCTAGAGAAATGAGGGGGAGGAGGAGCGAAGCACAACAACTGCATTATTTTATGATGAAAATTATTTAATTTACCTACTTGTATTTACTTCCAAGTTCTTTGCACGATGACATCATGATGCATATTTCATCACATATTGACATCACTGCAGTTTGTAAGGGATGCCACCGTTTGTAGATTGTAATAAACAATCATTTACAAATAAGTAATATATTTGTATACCACTTGACTCAACAAATGTGGCTGAATAACAATCAGAGAAAGTACAACTAAACCATAAAAAATAAAGTGCTTAAGAAAGGAACGTCTGGTATTAAGCTGAACTCATTTAAATACTAAACTCATCTGCCCTACTAAAGCAGGAAAATATATCCAAAGCTTTTACTTACTGCATAGCCATCCTGCAGCACTTTTATGTAAGTATGGTTGTCATGAGACATCTCTTTATTGTTCACCCTAAGAACCTCAGCCTTTTGTCAGCACTGTCAGAAGAGACGTGATGCCATGCTACTGAGTAATGATACTTGTAAGTGAACTTTTGTTGAGTGGAGGCACTCAGAAGTTTAAGGGAAGGAATGTCTAAGGAATGCAATTTGGACCATATTAATAGAATTGAAAAGATGCAGACTGGCCTCTCTAGAAAACTATCCAAACTCACTATTTTTTTCACATCTTTGCCCAAAGCATTTTAATACATTGTAGAGAAGCATACAAATAAAGGCGGTTTCATTGGATTTATTATATGTTCCCTTCCCAACTTTTATTTTAAAGCAGTATTGTAATGCTGTGATTAGATCAGTTTCTCTATATTAGCTAGTTTCAACAGTCCTTCCTCTCCCCTACAAAGAAATATATTAACTTATGAGTAAATCACCACATAGAAGCAAAGGCTATGCCCCAAAATGTGAAATTACATCAGCTTTCTCACTTGTGCTATGGTACCCTGACTTGTGGATGGTTTTCCTGCTGGCTAGTGATTGCCAACAAAGGAGAGTAGCCAAGCCAGAGAAGAAGCAACATGCAGCTCTAACAATTGACACCCACACAAATTTGGACAGTGCAATTATAAGAGAGTCACAACAGATGCAGAAGAGAAGGATGCTGTGAACAACCCAATCCTAGGACAACCTTTTTTGTGCCAATTCAAGTAGCAGTGAAAAATCTTTAAATCTACAGTGGGAAATTATCATAGTGCTTGCAAATGTATTTAGTTGTTTGGCATCTTGAAATACTGACTGAAATCAATAGCCATTTGTCACTATAATCCAAATGATCCACTGACGAGCCCTATACAATTAATAACAAAACCAGACCACTAAAATTCAAATTTAATTGTAAGTGAAGGCTCATTCATCTGTACGCTACAGAGCCTAGGAAGGGATGAAGGGCTTCGCTTGATATAAAAAGGATTTTGAATTTAACAACCAATTACCTTCTTAGATGAGAACATACCACATTCCAGTTGCCTCAATGGGAAAAGAAGGCATCAGTTCAGAAGAAGAATGGACTTCAATCATTCTTTAGGAAACAATAGCTTTGGATGGACTTACATAAATGAAGGCAATTGTTTAGAAACCTGAATCTCAGTATTTTCATTTTTTACAACCCAACAGAAAATTGGAAAGAAAGCATACCAAAATGCTTGGGATCTGTCTAGCCACCAACAGATAATTCCAAAACCAGGGTAGAATGTGAGCATATTTTTTTTTGTATGATCAGAGAGCTAGCCAGAAGAATCAAGTTAGATCCAGCTGGGCGTTGTGAGGAGAGAGAGAAAAAGGCCCAGGAAAGTTTCCGTAGTGCCTCCTTATGGGGAAAAATGGGCAATACTGACCACTCAGTTCTTAAATTTACTTCCACCTCCCTGGTCACATGACCCAGAGAGGAGCTGCTTTGAATGAGTCAGAAGCAATTCCAGAAGTCTGACCCTGCGACATGTTTTTCCTGCCCTGTTTAAACTCTGCAAAGGACATACCTGTGGCCACTTTAATTTTTTACTCCACTGAAAACCTCTGTGCTAGGAAACAAGATGGATTAAGGTAATTAAAGGTAATTATAGATCAATTTTGCATTACCACACAGTTTTATATTATAATTAAATGTGTTGACGTAGCAGAAATCAACAAACCATGCAAGCAGCATTTTCATTCTCTTTAAATATAAATGTTTAGCAAGTAATTTCCTCTGCTAAAATTACAAATAAATCAACAAGGAAGAAACATTTCTTAGGTTTCTGATCAAGGCTGGAAACAAAAATCATTTCTCCACCCAGGCATAGATATTCCCTCATCATTTCCCCCAACCACTAGATGCTTTAAATTGTGAATATTTTTAAGCATATATTGATGCCCTGCCACTTCTCACTTAGATTGGCATATTGTGGTTTGCACAATGGACAGCCTGCAAAGGTGTTTCTCTCTTCTGGATATATTTTTCTATATGACTCCATTCCTGCTAAATATTAATTATACTTTCTACAGTCACTGTTTTTATTTCTTTTGTTTAATTCAAATATCCCACACAATTTATTGACTAATCGTATTTTAAAGTCCTTTTCAGTATAATTAAATGAATTCAAAATGAACATTCACACCAGTAGAAGTGATGGCATTTTGAAGAAAATACAATAAATTGCAATCTGAGAATCCAGAATATATTACATTTGTGATATAATAGCTTTTTCTTAATAATTTGCAAATTAGTTCAAGTGAAACATTCTATTAATCATAAACTATTTCATCTTGCAGTTCATGATAGACAATATCTCAAAGATTTATATTAAATAAATTGATGTCTAAACATGCTGTCCGTTCATGCAGTTTAAAAATGATAGCAATGACATGTATTTACAGATTAAATCCATAGAGGAGCTTCTTAAACTTTTATTCCACTGGCATCTTGCCCCATTAAAAGCCATGCATAAGTTATAATTTTATCAGTTCAATACTGGATAGCTTTTGAACACTTTGGCAACTTTGCTATTTTGTTTTTAATTCACTTTGGGAGGAAAATAATTCCTTTATTATTCTGGATAAACTGCAGTAGATATTTGGGAAGACAAATCATAACCAGTTTATTTACAGGGATTTGAATTTATCTTGTTAGTTACGAAGTCGTGTCCGACCTATCGTGACCCCATGGACAATGTTCTTCCAGGTCTTCCTGTCCTCTACCATCTTCTGGAGTCCATTTAAGCTCACACCTACTGCTTCATTGACTCCATCCAGCCATCTCATTCTCTGTTGTCCATTTCTTCTATTGCCCTCAATCTTTCCCAGCATTAGGCTCTTCTCCAGTGAGTCCTTCCTTCTCATTAGGTGGCCAAAATACTTGAGTTTCAACTTCAGGATCTGGCCTTCTAAAGATAAAATTTATCTATTGGAGTGCAGTTCCCAGACAGTGTCCATTGCCCTATTGAACTGTCTCATTCATTAGCAAATTGCTGCTGTAGGGCATCTCTTTTAGAATGTGAATCTTCAGTCAACATTTCTGGGATCTTTTAGCTCCAAAGTCTGTCATTAAGGCAGACTGTCATTAAGGGTAGATATCCCACAGAGAGTGAATGGCATCCAACTCTTGGCATTCCAGAGGGACACACACACACACCACCAAGTTCCCTATAGCAAGTGAGGCCAGACATCTTGGATCTCTTCATTTTGGGGTGTTGAAGAAAAATGTTTGAGGCAGTTATACTATTTCAAGATGCCTTCATCCAGATTTTTCCCTTTCTTAAGCTTTTAACACCTATACAGAAACTCAAAGAATGGGTCTAAACAATTCAGCCTCATCTACATCACTGGTCATGTTGTAGTTCCCAGGAAAGTAAAAAAGAGGAACCAATGGCAAAAGTTTTGCCTCCAATTTCAGGAGAACTAAAGAACAGATTTCTTTGATAAGAAATTCTAATCCCTGAATATTATTTCTGACTGAAATAAATCTGTTGCTTGCCCCATCACTTTTCAGGCACATGGACTTCCTTGCTGAAGCAGGATATTCTAGATTTTATGGACCATCTTTTAATTCAAGGAATTTATCCTAAAGGTAATCTAGGAGCTACACCATAAGTCAATTGTAACTTAAAACATTTTCTTTTAACAAAAAGTGATGTGTTTTCCTTAAGAATAAAGTGTACAATCCTGTCAAAAAATATCCCCCTCTCCTTTCCACATTTACATTTTTGCATATCTTTGTCACTGAATTTATCAGCATTTTGTGTGGATCCCACTGAATGGATCCCACATATGAATGGAGTCTGAGTGAATAAACAGCATCAAAATGTGGGGTTGTTTTTCATTTATTTGAGAAACAAAGTTATTTACCATGCAGTCATTAATGTGAAAAAAATAAAAGTGAAAAGTGGTGTAACCACATAATGACAATAACTGATTATACCATCTCTTACTTAGCACTTTCTGCAACTGGTGGCCTCCTTCAACTTAGTTCTATTTGAGGATTTTCTAGCGTGAACGGCTTATTTGAAGCAGTTTATTTGTTCACTTGATCCTTGTGAGCTACTACTATCTGGACAAAGCAACTCAGTGGTCAAGAAGAAATATCACTTCGAGCTATTAGGATAATATCACAATTTATCACATTTACAGTCCTAAAAATGGAGGTTCATGAACCATCAGTTGTGCTCAGTTCATTTGTTGATATACATAAACCTTCATGGATTATCCTTGGGATGTGCTCATTTATCATTAAGTTGCTCTTTTTAAGCACAAAACAAAACCAAGAAGTAAAGGCCAGCAGTGTTTGATTTAATAACCATTTGTTAGAAGGGGACAGCAGACCAGTCATTTCCCAATTTAATCTTAGCCCTTCCAATTCTCTGATAATGCTGAACATTACACACTCGCTTTCTAAAAGGTCTACTACTTCATTCCACAAGGCTAATCAAAAGATTTTAAAATTTCCCTTAAGGGAAATAAACATATTGAGATTTTTTTCCAACTTATCAAAGCCCCACTATTAAGAAAGATGGGACTATTTCTAATTTAATTTGTGTTGCTTCCTCCATCTCTGGGCTAACAAGATGACAATGCCGCCAGAATGGCAAGCTCTGAGAGATATGTTCTTTGAAGGAACAAGATGTGTTTCCTAACCTTCCACATGAATATTTTCTACTTCTATTATACTTGGAGAGAGAAAACATCATAAGCTGGAAGAAAGTAAGAAATGTTCTCTTAGCACTACAGAATTCTAAGGGGTGATACTCCAACTGAGAAAGGAAAGTCCTCTTGAATTTACCAGCAATTTTTCCAGAGCAGACTGTATGAGTTCACTTTAATATTTAAAACATGAACTCATTATTATCAGGACACATTTGGTTGCTTGAAATTAATTGAAAGAACCAATATGTTATAACTGGCAAAATCTCTGATAGCTTACATGAATTTTTCTTTCATGCAAATAATGTGTGCAGTTATCTTTAGGGTTTTTCCTCTTGTTTTCTATAGGCAGTCCTCGAGTTACAACCACAATGGAGCCCAAATGTATGTTGTTAAGTGAAACATTTGATAAATGAGTTTGCCCCATTTTATGTCTTTTCTTGCCACAGTTGTTAAGTGAATCTTTGCAGTTGTTTAGTAACATGGTTCTTAAGTGAATCTGATTTCCACATTGAATTTGCTTGTCAGAAGGTGGCAAAAGATGATCACATGGCCCCAAGACACTGCAACTGTCATAAATATGAACCACTTGCCAAGCATCTGAATTTTGTCATGTGACCATGAGGATGCTTCAATGGTCATAAGTGTGAAAAACGGTCATGTCATTTTTTTCAATGCCATTGGTCATTAAATGATCTGTTGTAAGTTGAGGACTACCTGTATTGGATTTCATGAGCATAGTTTAAAATTACTATTAAATGGAACCTTTGGAACAAAAATAGTGGCCTTATCATGCTGAAAATTGTTTATCAGGAAACCCCAGCAAAGGATCCAAATGATGGATCAGCTTGATAAGAATGGAAAATGTCATGAAAGGCTGTATCAATAAGGCCCAAAACAGACTTCCAAGAAGCCTGTATTTGCCTTAAGATTGCAACATCTATTTTTTATTTGGAGCTTTGCTTAATTTTCTCTGTAATGCTTTTGTTTGCTTGCTTGCTCATGTGATTTATTTAATAATTTGTATTGTCATATATTTCAAATAGTTGTAGATCAGTGGTTCTCAACCTGTGGGTCGGGACCCCATTTGGGGTCGATCGACCATTTCACGGGGGTTGCCAAGCAAGGCTGTCCGCCATTTTTTTTGTCCATTTTTTTTCCCTTTTCCGGCGGGTGCCTTACCTCCCTTGGGCTGGGCCAGCTGGTGGTCGGCCTGCTCCATCTCTGCCGCTTGCCAGCTACGCCTCGGCCGGTGCAGGGGGCAGAACCACGCATGCGTGGCTCTCCCGGGCAGGGAAAGTCCTCGACTTACGACCGGTTGGGTAGTCCTCGACTTACGACCGGTTTAGTCATCGACTTACGACCGGTTTAGTCATCGACTTACGACCGGTTGGGGTCGCGGCATTAAAAAGGTTGAGAACCACTGTTGTAGATTTTCTCTTACCCACCTTGAAGCCAAATAAAAACTTATACATTGACTCAGAACATTTGCTATACAAGAAAGTTTTAGCAAGCGTGACTTCCCCCCCAGAATAAGACAATTTCTGTGAGCTCTTTAAAAGGAGTCAAAACTCCAGTTCTGCTGAAATCATGTTCTGTGAGTGCTCTTCAATCAGAGTATCTCTTGTGCTTTTGTACAAAGGTATGATTCCTAGAGACTCTCCAACTGCTTTGAATATAATTCATTTCAAAACATATCATCTGTTTCCATTGTCCACCCGAATGTTATAGAGTGTGTAAGAGATTCAAGGATGAATGGACGACTGATCCCAAAAATTGGCTAAAGCAATCCTGTAAGTAGCCTGTGCCCAGCCAGTTAGGCTTCCATAGAGAGAGCTCTGCCCCAGAGCTGAGTAAAAGAATTTCTCTTCGGTGCATAACAAGAGTGAGAGAAAGAGGTATAGATCACTCAAGACTGGGAGACGCCCTGCAGGCAAGAATACAAATCCCTGTTCCTTCTGTAAGCACAGAAAATGATTAGAAGAACGATGTTTGGGTTCATTGATAACACATAAGAGTTCAAGACTATCAGAGCCATGCAAAAAGGGGAATCAGTCTATCTACCCAAGCTCTATCACACCTTAGCATCATGAATCACAAAGTGATTTAGTTCATTCACACGTGCATATTAAGAATTTTCAGAGACCCAAACAAGAACCAACAAAAAAGCAAAGATGGGAAACATCTGTGTGTTTCTGCATGCTTCATTCCCCTGGATGAGAACTTTGCGTTGCCTAGGTAATTCCCCATTCCTGTAGTGATTGTTTTATGTGAAAATAATAGGTAGATGAAAGGTACATATTTAGGATTTTTTATAGAATAGAGCTGGAAGGGACCTTGGAGGTCTTCTAGTCCAGCCCCCCGCTTAAGCAGGAGAACCTATACCTTCTTAGACAAGTGACTGTCCAGCCTCTTCTTAAAAATCTCCAGTGATGGAGCGCCCATGATTTCTGGAGGCAAGCTGTTCCACTGGTTAATTGTCCTGTCAGGAAGTTTCTCCTTAATTCTAGGTTGCTTCTCTCTTTGGTCAGTTTCCAACCATTGTTTCTTGTCCTGTCCTCTGGTGCTTTGGAGAATAACGTGACCCCCCTCTTCTTTGTGGCAGCTCCTCAAATACTGGACAACTGCTATCATGTCTCCCCTATTTCTTTTTTTCTTTAGGCTAGCCAGGCCCAAGTCCTGCAGCCGTTCTTCGTATGTTTTATCCTCCAGGCCTTTGATCATCTTAGTTGCTCTTCTCTGAATTTTTTCCAAACTCTCAACATCTTTTTTGTGATATGGTGACCAAAATTGGCTGCAGTATTCCAGGTGTGGTCTTACTAAGGTTTTATAAAGGGGTACTAATACTTTGCATGATCTTGATTCTATGCCTCTGTTTATACAACCCAGATTTGTTAAAGAATAGTTCATTAACTTACTAAAATAAAATTTTCCAACTCTTCCTTCCAACTATCTTGCAAATCACCTATATCAACTAGTATCAGTATTCTTTACTTGTATATTTTATAAACCTTTTTTTAGAATCTTCCAAAACTCTTTCCAGTGATAATTTAGGACACTGCTAATGTCTCCTATCCAACTAGTACAGTCAAATATATTTTAATTGAATGGCTATTCAGCATTTTTAGACAATATAAATTCTTCTCATACCACTGCAAAACTTTCTAATAGTGATCAAAAATAAGGTATTCTAAGGTATTTATTCCTTTTTTTGGACAATTTTGCACAATTATTTAGCTACAATTCTGAAGCACAGATTGTCCCGAAATTTGAATCTGCCAAGATCAAATGTGAGCTTTCTTCTCAACATATTCCAAATATAGCTTGCAGCTTTTACTGGAGAAAGTAAACAACTGGTGTTTTTTTTTAGTAAAAACAGAGCCAGTCCCTTACTAGATAGTGTAAATCAATAAATATAAAGATTTTTTTTAAAAAAAAAATCAGTTACATTCTGGAAAGAAATAAATGTCAAAACATAAGTCCTGCCACAAAACAAATCTAAATAAAATAAGAATTTCTTTACAAGGAAGTTAAAATTATATAGAGTAATATATTCTTTATATTTCAATATTAGAGTAAAATTCGTTTTAACCACATGACCGCCATGGGAGCATTTTTACCAGCTATTAATATCAATAACAATAATTAAAATGAAATAGAATTCAAATGATACATAACATCCCAATCTTTATACTTTACTATATATGCCTTATATCCTATGAAAAGTATATAAGATATAGTCCAATTTATTTTACTTTATTAAATTTTTATACTGCCCATCTCCCCCACAAGGTGATTCTGGGCGACTGAATCAGTTAACCATATCATTTTATAGTTTATCAATCTGTTGTACTTTATTCTTAAATTTTAGTAGAAAACTTAGACATTTGCCAATAAAGAGTAGAATATCACTAGCTTATTGCAATAATTTATGTTCGACACCAGCCTCTTTCACACAAAAAGTATAGTTGAAATTTCAAATCAAACAGAAGTAAAGTTCCAAAGTGAAATTAAATATAAAAGAACAAACATCATTGATGACTTATATAAAACATCCTGACCTCTAAGAGGGGAAAGTAAATTATTCTAATAAGTAGTTCCACATCCTCTTTCCTTATGTCCAATTTCCTTTTTTCATGTTGGGAGATTATCTTCTACCATTTTTTCCATATTGGGCTTATATTTTTTCTTCCTCCAATAATTGTTTCACTCTTCTTTCTCTCTTGTTTTTATTCCGTGTTATATTTTCCCCAGGATCTATTCTTGATACCATACAAAATAAGTAATAAATTCGTAATCTCACATTATCTTTGTATCCTTCAACATTTTTTCAATCTTTTATCATAAATAAATAAATAAATAAATAAATAAATAAATAAATAAATAAATAAATAAATAAACTTTTAACTGAATGTTCATTCTTTGCCATGTCTCTGTATCTATTCAAATACACTTATGTTTAATCCACATAGTTTAAACAAATATCTTTCTCTAAGCAGATGACTGTTAGTCACCAATCACCGTCTTTATTCATTTTTGGGTCTCCAACATTTTCTGTACTCTCTCATCTCATTCCCCCCCATTGATATCATATAACAGAATATTTTCCCCAAATTGCATTCATTCAAAAAGTTCTACAACTTTTCCCAAAACTCATTCCATGTTTTTCCGTTCTTACCATTCGCTTGGGCGTAATAAGCAACTATCACCAACCTGTAAATTTCTACTTTTATACATTCACAATAATTTTGATAACACCAGTTCATAATATGCAATTATATTTTAGACCTTTCATTCATAATTGCACCATACTTTCCCAGTCAGTATTCATCAATTCCACTCTACAAGAACAAACCATTTTATGTCAGATATACTGTAGGTAAGGAATTGGTAAAAGAATCCCTAGCTGCTTTGAAGGAGTACAAGTTTCCTAGATCAGATGGTTTATATCCCCGGTTACTCAGGTAGCTGACAGATGTGATCTTGAAGTTAATGAATGAAATCTTTGAGACCTCCTGGAGATGGAGGGAACTGCCAGAGATAATGTGGTTCCAACTTTTTTTAAAAAAATGGATTCAGGAAACTACCTTGACATCAATACCTAGGAAAATCCTGGAAAATCCTGCAGCAGCAGATTTGTGATCACCTCGAAAAGAGCAAAGTGACTAACAGAAGCCAGTATAACTTTATTAAGAACAGATCATTCCAAACAAATCTTATTGCCTTCATTGATGAAGTGACTAAGTTAGTGGACCAAGGAAATGCTGCAAATGCAGTATACCTAGATTTCAGTAAGGCATTTGGTAAAATAAACCACAGCCTATTTCTTGGTAAGATAGAGCAATGTGGGATGGATAGTACCACTACCAAATGGACCTGCAGTTGTTTGACCAACCACACTCAGAATGTGACCCTCAATGGAATTACCTCTATGTGAATAGAAGCATGCAGTGAGGTGCCTCTTGGGCCCAGTGCTCGTCGACATCTTCGTAAATGACCTAGATTATATATCCTAAGGGACTGAAGGGATGCTCATCAAATTTGTCATAAAGCTGGGAGGAATTTCTAATATATTAGAAGATAGTTTCAAAATTCAGAAGGATCTTGATAGACTTGAGCATTGGGCCCTATCCAACAAGATGCAGTTCAGTGGTAAGAAAAGTATGGCCCTGCACTTAGGTAGGAAAAAACCAGCATACAGGTACAGGATTAACAGTACCTAGCTCAACAGAAATGTCTGTCTGTCTGTCTATTTTTCACATTTCTTTACTGCCCATCTCCCTCAAAGTGAGATCTAGGTGTCCTAATGGACCACCACATAACTATGTCATTAATGTGCTGCAGTTGCCAAAAGAGCCAATGCAGTCCTAGGTTACATCAACAGAGAGATAGCATCAAGAGCACAAAAAGTGATAGTACTGCTCTCTACCTCACCAGTGAGGCCATATTTGGAGGATTCCAACCAGTTCTGGTCACCACAATACAAAAAAGATGCCAAGGCCTTAAGAAGAGTGCAGAGCAGAGAAGAGAAGAAGAACAAAGATAATAAGTAATTCTTAATAGGTTGTCAGCCTTAATCATAGTGATGCCACATGCAGCATTCCCTGTTTTTAATTTAATTTAATTTATTCAAAATGACATGGCAGCCTTCTCCAGAAAACTCTGGGCCTACAAAATCCACAAAAACAGTAAAACAGATAAAACAATGAAAGTCCACAAAGACAGGCAGCCCAGATTAAAGCAACTATAGACTACATAAAATTTAAAAAAATGTTGGTGGAAAGGCCCCACCAACACATCACACTCATATTAACCTCTGGCTCGGAACAGAACCACATTCAAGGACTTTCCAGACCCTCCCCCCCAAAAGAGTAAATGCCCTTTGTATTTCTGTTAACATTAAGAGAGTGCTAGGCAGCTGGGGTACGATTTGGACAACATACTTTAAGTACAACAAAGGCCAGAAAGCATCCTATTTATGCAAGGTCGGACCGCTAATCTAAGAACCACCTTGTAGACTAATATAATTTTAGCTGCATTACATGAATCAGTATGTGCAGCATTAAAGTTTAGATAAGATAGCCAGAAGTGAAATATTTATTGTTCACATTCTGACGTTAAATCCAGTGGGACGTCTAATAACATTCTGACTGAATGTTGCCCACTTGTTAAGAACACTGATTCGTTGATAGAAGTCTGCCTGGAAGTATACAAGCATGAAGAATTCCAGTTGGAATTAGAACGTGTAGGAGGCCACAAAGGTAATCTATGGTACATGGATCCCAGCAGCCTGATGTATCTTTGCAGAGATATCACTTTCAAGGAAATGTAAGGTAGGCAGTGGGAGGCCAGAACAAATGGCCATCTGTAAGAGTAAAGACAGACAGAAATTGTTAAGCGAAAATTGCAATTATGTAAACATTCAATAACCCATTAGCTTCAAGGCCACCAAGGACTAAGCAAAGTGTCTATTAATTCATGGAAAGAGCAAGGGAGAAAAGC
This sequence comes from Protobothrops mucrosquamatus, assembly GCF_001527695.2. NCBI lineage: Eukaryota > Metazoa > Chordata > Lepidosauria > Squamata > Viperidae > Protobothrops > Protobothrops mucrosquamatus. The sequence goes on from NW_015386289.1 coordinate 1,719,480, forward strand.
AATGAGTGTAAATCATGCTGCATCCTTATACTGGCAAAGAGCAGTCAACTGGTTTATTAATTCTTCTTTACGATTGAGATGTTACATATCCAAGGTGCAATCTGGAGATTTCTGCCAAGTTCTAGCTTAGGGCCAAGTTAAGCTGTACTAAGTCAAAAATTCTGTGTTTTACTGCTAAGCCTGACATTCAAGAAATTCCACTGACTAGGAAGAGGGCTACCTGAAACCTGATTTGATTACCTTATGTTAGAAGAATAGGCATTTCTGTTAATTTTGGTTAATTGAAAGTTATATTGTTAACTTACAGAGTTTTAGAACTTTATTTATACTAATTAATTGACCATCAAACCAAGGAAGTACTAGAAAAAGTTTAGCTCTTTTGGTGGCTGTAGCAAATTTCTTTTAATACTATTCAGGTTGATGGCTATTATCTCAAATTATGCATTGTGTAAAGAAGTATTTCCTTTTTTCTGGTCTAAATCCTTTTCCAATCAGCTCCATTGGCTGTCCTCTGGTTCTAGTGTTTTATAAAATGGGAGGGAGAGGGACACTCCCTGTGTTCATTTCTTACTCTTTTCCTTTTATATATTTCAATCCTGTCACCCTTCTCTCCAAGCTGAGCAGTGCTAGATAGTTTAACTCTTTCTATAAAAAAAATTATTCTCATTGATCATTTGGTTGCCCTCATCTGCATTTTTCAAGCTTTATTATATCGTGCTGACAAGAACTCTACACACTATTTTAGATATGGAAATATCATAAATTTATATGAGGGCACTACAATGTTGGCTATTTTTCATATATACAAGAAGATGGGGAGGTCAGGGTGGTGCCCCAATATATTTGCACGTATTTAAATTGAATTATATTTCAAACTGTGTTGGTCCTCCAATTTAAAGAGATTCTCTGGAGATTTTCATCATCATTTGTAGTTTTTACACTATAAATAGTTCAGTATCATCTACGCTCTTGTCTGGCTTGAGAAAGTCTGTACCCCAGGATCTACAAAGCATCTGTACCACACTTGGTCTCCAACTGAGAATGGATCTGAGCGATTTTATTTGCCAGGTGTACTAAAAATTTCTCAGCAGAGCCCTGAAGATGAACTTCAGGTTCCCCCTTACCGAGAAGGGCCTGAGTAAATCTAAGCAGGCTGTTTAGAATAACTATGCCATGGGTTGGGGGAAATTTTATGGATTTTTATGTTGTGGATCTTTAATGTTGTAAGCCACCCAGATTCACCTTTGTTTTAGTTAGACGGCCATATAAATTTGTTTAATAAATAAATAAACAAAGTATTACAATGACCCCTTCTTGCCTCTTACTACGTTAACATGGCCATTATTTTTTAATAATATTGTTGATATGAGCATTTATCATTTTATTATCTCTGTCAGAGCCCCTCAAATGTATTTGCCTTTAATCCTTCCTTTTCTTTCTTCCTTTCTTTTGCCTATGTATTTTTGGGGGTTGCCATACTGTTGGGGGGAGGTGCTTCCATTGGGATTGTTATTTGCTTTGCTCTGCTCTGTATGAGATGCCCTCCCTCTGGGTGAGAGGAATGCGACCTGAAAACATGTCTCCAGACGACGGAGCCTGGGACCATTGGGAAAAGAAACCGATAGAGACCTTGAGGTGGGGCACTAAATCTCCAGCTTCCCATAACACTGTGGCACCTGTGGATTGGCTGGATTTCAACCGGACGGTTGGACACTGAGGGGAGGAGTTTTGAATTGCCTTTTGATGTAATCCTTTCCACGGCAAACCTTTAGACCTTGCTTTGCTCTCTTGCCATCACTAACTCTCAATAAAAGTTTCCTTTTGAAACAATGCCCATTTCAAGAGTTCTGCTTTCTTGGGAGATCTAGTTGAGGCAGGTCCTTATAATCTCCTTTTCATCTCCTGATTATTGATATATTAATTCAACATTGCTCTTATCCTATTCTAATTCAGCACTTGTTGGATTTCCTCAGACATTAGTTTAGAAAATGTTTTCCCATATTACATGCCAATATTTGGTTCCATTTATTTCATCTGAAGCTTATCTCTCAGCAGTTTGGCTTGTCCAAAAAGTTCCCCATGTCCAAAAAAATCTAGAGCTCTCCACCTAGCATCACCAACTCATCTACACCCTAAGATCCCAGAACTCTCCTTTTCTAAGTGACCATGCAGTACTGAGAATGCTCCCCTGGTGGTCCCAGATTTCAACTTGCTACCCTAAATTTGCTCATGCTACAAGATTGGCCACTTCCATTTAAAATGCACTTAGTACTTCAATCTTTGCCCTTTAGGAATTAGTTTGAACTTAACTTTATCAAGGAAATCTGGTTTGTTTCCACAATGGGTCTCTCATTATAGAATTGTTAGAATTAAAATATTCTAAGCCATTCAATGCCAATTTTAAGAGTAAAATGGATTTTTTTTTTTATCCAAGGTATATTGCTTGTCTGGAGGAGAACTATACAGCAATTCTGAAATTTCATTTTCCCATTGATGACCCAGAGAAATTACTATTTGCAGTGAATATTAAGCAATGCAAGGACAATAATAGTGATGATGGTTGAGGGGCACCATAACAATGTTTCTGACAGTCTGAGAATGAAGCCAATGACTTTGAAAGTATCATGTGTGGTCTATAGTTTCTCGACTCTTCTTTTTTCCTGTTCTGAAGATAGGGGACAGTATTTCTACTCTATCTCTCAACTGGTATTTAAATCTTTCTCCAGGATTTCTCAGAGACAATGGATAGCAGTCAGGAGAAAGCTCCTCTAGTATACCTCTAGATTGCAATGGAGAAATGTAGTATTCAAGGATAGTAAATATCCTTAATTTCTATAAGCTAGAATCCTGTTCCCCCAAGCTGCTTTTTGTAATTGCCTGGTAGAATGCAGGTCCTCTTTTCAGTGAAGTAAATCTGAGCCTATACAAGAGTAGGTTTAAGTTTTCCTTGTAGTAGTAGGTGCTGCTATCTGTTAATCTGTTACTATGTTGACTGCAATGCTGGCAGTGTTCTTTTCTCTTCCTACAGTACAGTATTTTCAGCATAATAGAAACCCTTTTTTATAGTTGCTAACATTCTTTGCTCATTCTAGTTCTTTCTTAATTTGTTCTAGCTCTGCCTATCTGGAATCCCAAACACATTTGGTGGGTGACCAGTCTCTCCTTCCACTTCCTATATGTATCCTTTTTGAGATTTTCACACAGTTCCCTAAACGGATTTAGCTCAAGTTATAAGTTTTCATTTTTTCCCTCATGTCATTTTTCCAGCTAATATTTTCCCCTGGCCCTGAACGCTGCTTGTTCCTCTAGGACAAAATAAATATATACCTATAGGTTTCTGCCATTTAATAAGAAAAACAGAGATATACAATGGAAAAAGTTTGGGGAAAATAATAGACTCCTTTATCCAGCAGCCTGCATTTGATCCAATGGGGAAAATGGGAACTCCTGGACACATGTTCAAATTACATGAGTCTTTTTTATCATGTTCACTTTGATTTGTAAATACTATGAGTGCATTCTTTCCAGGTATGCATTAATTTATAATATGAAATTATAATATATGGATGATTTCTTTTGTGGATTACATTCACAATATCATCAGTCACTCTTATGTGTTCAAGGCCACATACAGCATCTGTGATCTGTAGGTTTATTATTCAGGAATAGAATCTCAAACATAATTTGGGCACTTCTAAATACTAACATTGTATGGTATTCCAGGCTTTGGAATCTTCAATGTGAAACACAATTTGAATATTAATAATAGATTCTGATGAATAGGAACTTCTCAAATGTTAGAAACAGACCCATTGCTATACCATTTACATACTCAATAGGCAAGAAAATAGAATAGTTGCTGTTGCTATGACATTTTACCAGGAAAACAGACTTTGATGTTTTCCAGGAGCAACAGTACAGATTAAAAATGAACTACACCCCCAATCTATCTGCAGTTACTTTTTTGGGTTCTTGTTTTGGATTCCCCCACCCCTCTTTTTAAAAATAACTTTATAAAAATCTCTTTATTATTTCAAGTCCTAGATTATATATCATATAATACCAGCACAAGTATTTAATAGATAAATAAGGCAACAATAGGTTCCAACCAAAATTAGCTCTTAAAAATGATAAATAGGAAAGTATCAGGAAAATGCAGCTTTTGAAAAGATGTATTTCAGCAAAGATTTTTTTTAAAGAGAATCAATTAACAGTTACAACCCTAACAGCTTCCAAATATCCTCTTGATTTTTATTTATTTGTTCTTTTCCTTAAAAAAATGTGTTCCTTGCTTAACTCTACCTTGACACATGTTCTATAATATTGCGGTTCCATATGTCAGATATTCTTAAAGACTTTATTAGCTAAAACATATCAGCTGCAATTCTACATTCATTAACCACAATTCTTAGAACTGCATTCTTCTAACTGGAATCTAGAGCCCTTCTGAACTAAATAAGCAGAGTGCCCACAAAAAAACTAGAGAACATTGTCATTTATAAATGCTAGTTATACAGATCTATTAAAAAGGAATCAATAAAATGTAATGCTTCCTTAGGTGTGTAACTGCAAGTATTCCAGTACAATTACAACTAAGTCAAAAACTCCAAATATAGTAAACAAGATAATCAAGATTGCAGTTCTGTCAGGCTCTACATAAACCAGTCCAAAAAGGTTAGATAACATCTTAATACTAGATCAAAAATGAAACATTCTATCTTGGAAAAAAATATAATACTAATTTACTGGAAAACTTCCATTTTCATTTGATATGAATTTTTGCTCTTGACTGGAGCAAAAGTCAAGAGTTACCTCTCAATATCTAGGCCCTAGCCATTTCCTCAATGTGTCGCTAAGCAACATGTTCATAAAGTGTGATGTCACATGACCACATCACTTAGCAATTGAAATGGTGGCAGTCACAGTTGCTGTCATAACCAGGATTGCATGGGTTGTTAAATGAGGCTCTCATGTGGCTCCTACGAGGAAGAGATAAGAGTCCAAGACAAGCAGGCCGGCAGGTGAGAGCTACAGGCTGGGAGGGGGGTGCTGTGGGCAAGCAGTAGGGGCATATGCCTGTGTGAAAGTTGAAGCAGCACTCTCCAGTGGTGGTCTTCAATAACCTTAAGCCTGCTGCCACTTCCCCTCTACTTCAAGCCCAGCACCAGCCAGAGGGCCACCTCAACCACCGCACCAGGGAGTGTTCATAAATATGGAAGGGCCTCCTCCCTTCTGAGGAAGCAATGGCAGACAGAAATGGAGCTGATGGCCATAGCAGAAAGAGCAGTCGGTGAACGGATCAGCTCCTCGTAATTTCTCTCCAGAACAAGGACAAAACCAGGATCACCCACAAGTGCTCCATATAGAGGCTCTCCATGAGGAGATTGGAAATCAGTGGACCTTGGCAGGTTTTTGAACTCTTGGAGCCAAGGAGAAAATCATGTTGCCCAGGCCATGGTGCCTTCAAACAGACATTGGGTTTCCTTTCTTAACCACTTTAGGAAATTGCTTGTGAATGGCTTTTTGAATGTTAAGAACCTTTAGAAGGGCAAGTTTAATTATATCAGGTGAGTTTCCTTCTATGGGGTCCAAATCCCAGCAGGTACCTCCTTACCAGTAGGGGGTCCTGGGTCCTTGGGCTTCACCTGCCTACCTCAAAATATGAGAGTGACATGAACTAGGAGAGTCATGCCAGTTCAGTGTTGCCCAGATTAAAAAGGTCTGCACCAGATATTGAAGAATCAGGGCAACCTGATGATAAGTGGGGCTACTGGAACAAACCATTCATGGAGGAGACACAAGAACCTGGTATTGATGGAATGCTACTACAACAGTGGATCTAATGAAAGGGAGTGGATGAAACATATGAGGGAACCATGGATGGATAGAAGACCTGCATCCACATTAACTCATAAACAGCTAGTTACTCAATGCTTCAACATAGTGAAAAGGAAACTACTCTCACAACTTGAGATACACTAACTACACATTACATCCCATTCTCAAGAAGACCTGAAAGAACAATTGGATGTGCAGCCAACTCCTATCACTATCACCTTCCCCATTTCAAAGCACAACAGCTGATGTGGGCATGGACAAACTAGCCACAAACAACCCTTGAGAGTGGTTACCAAGGGTCAGTAGAGAAATACCATCAGATTGTATGCTAAAAGATGCCAATAGAACCCCCTTATAACAAGCCCTACTACCACAATAACTCAAACCACTAAATTGATATATGCTACAGCTGCTGTAATCCTGGAGATATAACACACACACACACACACACACACAATGCAGAAAATAAGGTTAGAGACTAAGATCAAGGCAACTCAAAGAGAGTTTGTCAGTTGGTAAAATTACAGAAAGTGTGAAGATTAGGGATAACACTCAACTACTGAAAAAAACCTTACTTCATCTGAAGTCTCAAGACCATTAAACAAAGGCTGCCAAGTGAAGAAAATACACTAGAGAAACAGAGGCCTAGAAGATAAATGCGCTGTTCTCCAAAGAACTATCCAAAGTGCATTCCCAACTGCAATGTAATAACACAGCCTGGATATTATCCACACCCACTGGCTGAACCATGTAATATCAGTGCATAAAGGCCTAGTAGCACATACGAACCAGCTACTAGCAGCAGGATCCTATCCAGACTGGCTAACACAAAGAAGGCCAGTGCTGATCATAAAAGGCCCCCACAAGGGAACAGCACCATCTAGTTATCGGCCAATAACTTGCCTCCCCAACTACATGAAAAGTCCTATCAGGCATCATAGCCACCAAGCTATAGGACCATATAGGTCAGTACATGAACACAGCTCAGAAGGGCATTGGGAATGACACTAGAGGCTCAAGACACCAGTTGCTCATAGATAAAACAGTTGCGCAAGCTTGGCAGATCAATCTGAGCACAGCCTGGATTGACCACAGGAAAACCTACAACTCAATGCCACACACATGGATCTGTGAATTCCTGGGGCTAAACAAAGTCAACAGGACTTTCCTGTCAGTGCAAGTGTGGAGCTCAACACTGAAGTCAGCTTAAGACCGTTCAAACAAGTGGCTAAAGAGCGGCATATACCGGTACCAAGCTGCTGTTCTGCATAGGCTTGAATCCAGTGGTGGGATTCAAATATGTGAACAACTGGTTCTCTGTGTGGATGCTGCTTCCAGAAGTCCATTCTGGGCCTGGGCAACAAAAAATTAGCTACCAGTTCTGCCAAACTGGCTGAATCCCACCACTGCTTGTATCCTCTCAACCAGATAATCACAAGGACTAGATGTGGATACAAGTTCAAGAGTGGAACTTCCATCAGCCACTTCCTGTATGTGGATGATATCAACTTGGATGCTAAGAGTGAATGAGACACAGACTTGCTGATGCATTTTACAGGGATCTACAGTGAGGACATTGGGATGTCATAAATGTGGCCAGATGATCAAGAAAGGGAAAGTAGTTTAGACTAATGGGTGGAATTACGGTACCTGTGGGCCACATAGCAGATATACAGACCAGTTTCAATTTCCTTGGTATCCCACAGTCACATGGAAAGCATGATGATGAGGCAAGAAGACAGCAAACATCCAAGTATCACCAAGATTCTGACAGGTTTTTAAGAGCCAGTTCAATGAGAAGAAGATCCATGCCATCAATATGTATGTCCTGCCAATCATCAGATTCTTTGCCAGTATTGTGAGTTGGCTACAGAAGGAAATGGAAGTTAGCGATGTGAAGATCCGGTGATTCCTCACAAAGTACAGAGGTTTCCACTCCAAGTTCAACACCTAGAGACTGTACACTAGTTGGAAACAGGGCAGTTGGGGCATGGTGTGTCAAAGCCTCTATCCTAGACAAAACCCAGAGCATCCAGGAATACACCAGTAAGATGAACCCAAAGCTGAGCTGCTGAGAGAATGCCTGAGGCAGCAGCAGACATGGGAGGAAGTTCAAACAGAGGAAATGCCATGGCGGATAGCTGAGGTGGCAGACATGGGGATATCCCACTAGTGGCTAGAAAAGGCTGGACTAAAAAACAGCGCTGAGGCACTGATCATAGCAGCACAAAAACAAGCACTAAGCACCAGACCCATAGAAGGAGGAGCCTACTACACCTGACAGGATCCAAGGTGCAGACAATGGAGAGAGGCCTCAGAGACAGTGTAAGATGCACAGAAACAGCATACACTGAATGGCACAACCAACTAGCTACTTGTGTGTACAGGAACATCTGCACAGAACATGGGCTAGAACTTCAGATGGGAGATCCCACAGAAAGTCATAGATAATAAGAAAGCTAAGATCCTGTGGGACTTCCAGATACAGACAGATAGGCAGGTGCTAGCCAATTAACCGAAAAGTTATAAATGAAATATGGGGCTGGATGGATTTGAAATAAGATTCTAAAATTAATCAGAAAAATATTTCCTGTGAGTTGTTTAAAATTTTACAAAATACACACACACATATAACTGTAAGAAATCTTCCCATGTAAAAGTGTTGTTTATTAGGAAGAAAATATGATAGGAAGGGACTTAGAAAGTTGATCAGAGGGAGACAGAAAACTAAAAGGAGAAGAGATCCCTTGAAACAGAATGAAGCAACTTTATTTGACTTCAGAAGAATGCAAGTTTAATATTTCAGAACAATGCACTAGGAAATTACTGTTAAGAATGTCTCCTATTAAAAAAAGGATTCAGAGGAAGTTATGGAAGACAAAGATTTTACTGGATAAAATACATTGATGCTGATTTGAATGTGGATCTGAAAATGGATTTTAGAATGTCAGGCTACAAGAATGAAATGGAAAAACAATATTACACTAAATTTACAAATGAAACCTGCTGATCTTTTAATAGTTAAAGGGGACCTACACATAATATATCAGAAGAATGACTTGGATAGCTTTCTTATTTTACGTATATAAAAGAGAGGTGTTAAACTTGTAAAGGAGTTTCTGAGAGGAGACATAGAAAATGATGCTTTCAGGGCTTCTAATGTACTGCTTTCACTGGACAAGGTCTTAAAAATTCAGGGAAATATTTAGAGATGTATGTGCCTTGAAAGTAGCTCATGTTGAACTGTATAATACAGTCAATCTCAGGAGTTGACCACAGGAAATGTTTTATGGAATTTTGTATGATATCATTAAATGCTTTCCAATAATTTTTATGTTTTACTTTATGGAATTTGCCAAATTTCAATTCCACAGGAGTCATAGCTCCCAGATTTTGGATGCATTTTGTAAGAGGCCATTTGAAACACCTTGGTTGAAAATGTTTTGCCTTATGATGCCCCATTTCACCCAGTTAAAGGTTACCGACATAAGAGTTTTAGTAGTATATATATATATTATTTCTAAAATATATATGTGTTTCCTCTTTCTGAATTCAGACAAAACCCTGCATATTCATTACTGACCTCAAAGAAGCTAATCTTGAGGAAAATAATAAGACCAGTGTCACCACTAAAGAGACATTGGAAGATTTAACACCTCTTGATTGAACAAAGATAAATGCTTCTTTTTTACACTTAACCATCTCATTAATGCAGGAATTTCTGCTCAACACAAGAATAAACAATGCAAGAACACTCTTCCCCTCATCTCCAACAGAATTTAATATAAATTGCATATATAACATATAATTTCATTCCCTGGATTACATACACCTGCTTAAAATGACCAGGATTCGTGGATATTTAAGCAACATTAAATAGGTTTATCTTTAAAGTGCCACAGCAGAAGTCATTCCTTTATTATTGAGTGCAAGTAATATGTTTGAAATAGAATGAAGGTTTTCATTCTAATTATAAGTCACTTGGAACCATCCAAGTTAGTGGCATACAAATAATCCTCACAAATTATAAATAAATTGTGGGAAAGGGCAAGTCAAACAGAATGTTCAGACAAATATCACATGTGGGTTGGTTGATAAGAAATCTTTCACATTTAAGAAATTTAAGCAGACAGGCAGGGCGTCCATGAAGGAGGTCAAACCACCCAGTTGAAGTCCTGCCTCTTTTGTATATGCATATAAAAAGGGGTGATGCTTCATTTGTGTAGCAGTGGCCACCCATTTGACTTTTCAGGCATCTTCCCCACCCACCCCCAGCTCTTGTGGGTGCAGGGTAAGAAAAGTGCACCTTCTGGCATCCTAGCAGCCCTTGGGAGCTGAATTTCTAAACACTCTGCCCAGGAGAGAAGTGTCTCGAGATTACATAGAAATTGCTCAGTGCCGCTGAAAAAGAACTAAAACTCCTCTCGGATAAGGCGAAGTATTGACTAAATACTTCAAGAGAAAACTGTTCTAGACCTCTTCTTTTTTCTCCGAAACATCACGTCCAAGGAAGGCAGCCGCGGGCCAGAGACAGCCACGGATGACGAAATAATCCTCACCTGTCACGTCAGAACGCCCGCTGAAGATGTTGCAGCCTGTGTGTGTGTGTGTGTGTGTGTGTGTGAGAGAGAGAGAGAGAGAGAGATGGGGGGGGGCACGGTCTGTTCAGGCAGCCCGCGCTGGGCTCGAGAGTGCCTCAGGAGGGAAGAAGAGGCTCCGAGAACGGCTGCCCTGGAGACCGGCGGCGACCCCCGCCTTCGGGGAAGCGGAAGGGCTCCTGAAGGCCGCAGACAAAGCGGGGAGGGAGGGCAGGAGCTGTTGTGTCGGGGAGGGGAGAGTTGTATTTCTTAGATGGGAGCCAAGCCCTGCCGTTTTTGCTGTTGCGCCTCCAGCTTCCCCTGCCTCTGAAATATCTGGGAGGAATTACTAAGAGTCCCCCGCCCCTCGCGCGTGGCCTTCCCTCTGAAGTGCGCCTTGCACGACGCGCCTCTTCGGCTGCGGAGCTGCAGCTACCTTTAGCGAAGGGAGCGGTGGCCAGGCCGGAAATGGGCGACCCTGTATGAAAACCCAGAGCGTGGTCCTCAGAATCACCTGGCCTGGCCCGACCTGCGCGGCTCCCCTTCTGCGCAGTTCCCGCCTCGGTCTCTGGAGGGCAGCCGTAGCCCCCTGGCCGATGTGTGTGCAGGCAGGGCCTCCTTGGCCACTAGAGTCCTTGCCTTTGGAAGGGGCACCAGGCAAGAGATAGTGGCTTTCTGCAGGCCTCCATGGAAGGGAGACTAGTCTGCAAGAGGGGGAAAATCAGATTGTTTTGGGAATGAATGAGAGTTCAAGCCAAAAGGAGTTTTCCCCTTGTTTTGGATTTCTCTGACCTATCACCTCACATCCAGCCAGGAAACTCCATCAAAATGAATGAGACTGACCTGGAACAAACCCAAAAAGAACTGGGCTGTAGTTCTGTATTCACCATTGAATTCTATGGAGCCTGGTAGCATTTCCTTTCCCTGGAACTGGTGGATTCCTGCAAGTTTGTTCTGCCCAACAACTTGTGCTGGAAGACATTTCCTCTCCCTCCATGCTCCACAGCATCCAGAAGAAACCCCCCCCCCCCGTTTTCCGGCAAAGAACTTCCAAACTATTTGGAAAATCTGCCCCAAAATAAGTTTATTCATTTTCCTGCATTAAAATACTGATAAATTCAGGACTTTGGAGTGGTTTCTTGCATTCAGTACAATAAAGCAATAAGAGGAAAATGAAATCTAGGTGCGGGTGGAAAATAGGTCTCTGAAAGGTGAGCTGCAGCAGGACAGAGTGCTTGAAGGTTCTCTAGAGAGCAGGGCTTTTCTAGTGTTTAACTGTGTTTATGCTCCCTTAGTCTAACTCAAAGGGTGGCCACCAGGCTGTCAGTAGGGTCGCTCTGCATTTTTTTTTCCAAAGGACGTTTAATTCCTCTTTCTGTTTCTGGGGCAGAGCTCAGGCAATGAAATGAGAAATCTGGAAATGAATGTGGTGAGGTCTGATACTTATTAGGTATTTGCACCTAGGTTGAAGAAAGAGATGCTCCCCCCCCCCAAATCACAGATAACTCACGATTGCCAGCTTGCAACTTATTTAACTACTAAAAAGTACAAAACTTTTATTTTTCAACTGCAGCCTCAGCAATCCCAATGGAGTAAACTTGGCCAACCAGAATGGTTAAAGGCCATTCTGTAGGAATGGATAAAGCATAGAAACATGAAAAAAAAACCCCTCCAATGTACACTTGAATTTGAAAATATTTTATTTGAATAATAAATAATTATACAGTTAAAACAGTTCTATTGAAGCATTCTATAAATAGCTAACAGTTAAGAAAATAATGTGTGTAGAAAAGAGATTGCATCTAAAAGTAAGCTGAGCTGTTTGAGAGCCCTCCAAGCAAGAATAAGAGTTGCAGTTGTGTAGTTTATTCTAGATATAAAAGTTAAATCCCTTTCGGCAGATTTTTTTTTTTATTAAAAAAAGAAGGTAATCATGCAATCCCCCTGTATGTTTACCTAGAAATGAGCCCCACACATTTCAGAAGGACTTATTTCCAGGGAAGTGAGTTTGGGACTGCAGCACTTAAGAGCACAGTGAAATGGTAAGAGAAAGGCAAAGCACATCAAAAATGATATAAACACCATGATTAATAAATAACCAATAAATAACAATTGCGCATAAATCAACATATACACAGTGTCAACAAATATCTCTAGTTCAAAAAAGAAAGAAACCGGAACGGTTGGCATTTTATAATATTAAGGCAGCGTCTACAACATTATTCAACAACAATAAAGTCAAGGCAATTGTGGCTATACTAACCAAAGTTATATTTTTAAGCGGTTTGATTTTGTTCACATACAAAATAAAATTTAAGGAAACGAACCAACCAACGACAACAAAAAGGTAAAGCCAGATCCCAGCAGTTCACAAGCCATAATAAAGCTAATCAAGTAGGTAAATGTTCAGTTCATAGCCTGTGAAATGTAAAGGCATCCATCATCATTCCTTAAGATTCACTAGGGGCAGCAGGAGACAGAACGGGAATTTTTTTCTTTAAAATAGCTCGGACACTTTGGAGCAGCTCCGGGTGCAGGGAAAAGAGGGGTGGGCTGCTCCAGAGTGCGCCCTCCGAGCGGCACAGATAAGACGCCTTAAACCCCAGCATCACACAGAGGCTCAGCGCCTGGCAGTGGGTCGGTGGGGGGGGGGGAGAGCCCTACGAAACAGCAGCAGCAGCAGCAGCAGCTGAAGGATTATCGCCGGTTGGCAAACTGACCCGGCCGGACTCCTGCAGGAAAGGCGCGAAGGGCCAGCGAAGACCTTGCCATTGCGCAGGTCGGGCTAGCTGGTTGGCGGCGGGCGGGGCGGCGCTGGTGCTGGAGGCAAGGCACTGCGGGACTCCCTCTAGCAGGCTGGGCGCACGGGGACCTGGAGCAAGATGACCTGCCGGTTCTCCGAGGGGTGGCATTTGTTGATGTGGCGGGTGAGGCCTGGCGAGCTGTAAAATGTCGCCGGGCAGTATTTGCAGGGGAAGGCCTGGGCGGCATGGAGCACGCGCAGGTGACGCTCCTGACCGCTCTTACTGGGGAAGGTCTCCCCGCACACTGGGCAGAGGTGGCACTCCCCGGACAAGCTCAGCGGGCTGTGGCCGGCCGCCGCCGCCTCTTCCAGACAGGCCTCCGGAAGCGGGCGAGCCTGGGACAAGCCGTCAAGGGGCTCGTGGTGGAGCGGCAGGTGCTTACGCAGGGCGCTCTGGCGTCGGAAGCGCTTGGCGCAACGCGGGCAGGTGAATTCTTCGGCTCCGGCGGCCTCCGGTTCTCCGCTGCTGCCGCCCCCACCGCTCCCGGGACTCGGCGTATCCCGCTCGCTGCTGCTACTACTGTTGCCGCCGCCGCCGCCGCCGCCTCCACCCCCTCCCTTGGCAGTCTCCTCCGGAACAGGCTTGGCCTTGGTCGGCGGGCCGTTGACTGGCCGGGGCTTGTGCCATCGGCGATGCGAGGCCAGGTTGGCCGGACAGCTGAAGAGCTTGTCGCACTCGGGACAGCGGTACTCGACGCGCACGATACGCGAGCACTTGTGCTGAGCCAGAGCCAGCGGGTCCGGGTAGCGTTCCTTGCACAGTTGGCAGATGAATTCGCCCAGCGGCTGCACGCTCCCCGTTCTCAGCCCCACGGCCGAGCCGATCGGCGGCTGCTGCTGCTGCTGCTGCGCTTGCTGCGTCGTTGGAGCAGGCTCCGGCGGCCCTTCTTTGATCCGCAGCCCCAGCACAGGCGACGTAGTCACCTCGTCCTCGAAGTGCAACTTGCGGGCTGCCTTGGCCTTTCTGCCCTGAGAACGCTTCGGTGGGCCTGGGCTCGGCCCATGGCTGCGCTGAGGGGCAGGCGGCGGGCCAGAAGCGATGGCGGCGGCGGCGGCCGCCGCGACTGCCCAAAGCTTGAGGTCTCCTCCAGGGCCCAAGAGTAACGGTTCCGGCGCCGGGAAGGACTCGGCGGAGACGGGCGAGGCCAGGTGGAGGCTACGTTCCTCGCTCACCGCTCGCGCTGGACTGTGCAGCGGCGCCGGCGAAGAGGGGCCCTCCGGCGTCCCAAACTGCGGCACAGCAGGCGCAGGCAGAAGCGCCGCTTCGGCGGATTCCGAGGCAGAAGCCGCGCTGGCGAAGTGAGGGGCGGGAAAAGGTGGAGGAACCAAGATCTGCACCGGATCGCCTCCTTCCAGCCCAGCGGCCGGGTAGCAGGAGCAACGCGTCCGGTAAGAGATGGGCGTAGGTCTGCGACTCCTCTTCACCAAAAAGCCCCGGGGCATCCTCGGGCAGCTCCGGAAGGCGTCTGCGGCTGGTGATGCTGCTGCCCCAGTCTCTGAGCGGCAAGCGCGGTTCTAGCATCCAGCTGGTCCTTGTTCGATCACCCCGCCTTCCCTCCGTCAGCCGAGCCAAACGGGAGAGAGAAACAGAAGTGGTGGTGGAGGAGGAGGAGGCCTCGCCTCGCCTCCTCACTTCGCGCGCTCGCAGTCTGTGCTGCGGCGGACTCCCCGGGCGTCCCCGCCAGAGCGCCACACAGCCGCCGCCTCTCGGTGATGTCGCCCCCCCAGTCGCCCAGCCTCACCGCCCGCTTTTTAAGGGGGGAGGACAGCATTGTTCTGTCCTCCTGCTCCTCCCCGGAGCCAATCAGCGCTTCCCGCGGCTGCTCCATTGGCTTTGAGGCAGAAAGGGGGCAGGCGCCCGCCGAGCTAGTGGCTGAGCTAGGTAGGGCGCAGCAGATGTACCTGAGGGGTTCGGCGCTTCTCTTTTCTTTTCGTTTTCCCTCCCCCTCCTTTTCTTTTCTTAGGTCTTCCCTTCCCCCTGCCCTCCTTGTCCCCCAAAAGGCACACGCCCAGCTCCGCCTCCTTTCACGGTCTGCTGCTTTTCTATGGGAAGGCGCACGTGCCTCCCTTTTGTGTCTTTTCTCCAGGCGGGGCACAAGAGCTGCCAAATCGAAATATCCATCAACATGACAATAAGGGATGGGGAGGACGAGTGTGTTGGCAGTTGGGGGGGGGGGAGCCTGTCCACACCTCCGCGAGCAAAATAGCAACAAAAGAGAAGAATGAGTCGAAATATGTCGAGAAGAGGGCAAAATGCAGGCGGGAGCCGCGAACGGTGCGGAGCAAGAGAAGGGCGCCAATTGTTTAAAAGCCCTCTGGGGCCAGGAAAATCCTGAGGAAAGGAACGGCTATAGAAATCGCGGGGCGCGCGAGCTTCTAGTGGCGGAACAGAAGCAGCCCAGCGCCACACATGGGGGGCGGCGGAGGGGGGAGAGGGAGGGAGGGAGGAAAGTGGGACAAGGCAACGCGCGCGAGCCCGGCCGCGCCTCCAGCCGCTTGTTGTCTTCGCCGAGGCAAAAGCTTCTCGCGGCGAAGAGCTTTGTCCGCAGAAAGTACTGCGGCTGCGCTGGCGCTTTTGAGGAAAAAAAAGCTCTCTCGCCCCTCTTCCCTGCCGTCGGGCTTAATCCTGTACAAACCTACTCGAGAGTAAACCCATAAAGTTGAATGGGGTATTGCTATTTTTAATTTAGCTGGCAAACCGGGTGGGGTGGGGGGGTGGGAAGCGAAATCCCAGGCGCTCCTAGGCGATTTCCTTTGCCAGGTCTAGCCCGAGCGAAAAAAACGCAAGCAGAGGATTGCAACCACTTGCCGGGGAGACCTGTGGCTGTTTCAGACCGCAAAGCTGTGCGCTGTGGCGCAGACGCTCAGGAAGGAAGCGCCGCTGCCTTGGGGGTGCGCATGTCACTGTTGCTTCAACTGTTTACCCCGTTCAAGCGTTAATGTATTTATAAATGCGTGGACTGAGCATTTGTGCCTTGACGAGACATTTTGATATAGAATTGGACTGTAAATACAGGTAACATCTTGGGCCTAAGAGCACCCTGCACAATGAAGCTTTTGCTTGCTTTTCTAAGACCATCCGGGTGGGAGGAAGGGCTCCGTCTCTTCCAGCCGTCGTCAGATCCTAGTTAGGGAGAGGATCTGACTACTAGTCTTTGCAACAAGTCCGACTCAAAACCCCGCGGCTTTCTGGAACAACGGCGACTGTGCAGCTCCGCGGCTTAAATTCCCCTCCTGGCCAGCGTTCTACCCCGGGCTAGGGAAGCAGCGAAGCCGTGTCCCCTCCCCTTGCAATCAGAGGCTCTCGGGGCCCCTCAAGCAACACCCGAGGACCCCTCCCATCTGCCGCGTCTGGGCTCCTCTGCCTTCTGCCTGCCAGGTTCGAAATTCTATTTTCTGACCGCTTTGCCACCTTGCAACGTGTAATTACAGCGAGCAGAATTCTTTGGAAACCGAGTGCGTTTATCTCGGCTTCCTGTCGGTTGATAGGATTGTTTCTTTCCGCCTTCTGGCCATGATCCGATATTCTCCTGAGCAATCTTCGAGGAGGAGCTGAGCTGCATTTCAAAAGGGGCAGAGAATCGCCCCCTCCTTCTCAAAGCACCAGATGGTTCAAAACCGAATTCATTCGGTTTAAGTGGGCTGATGGTGGGTCGCCATTCTGATACAGGCTCTTTAAAGTTGATGAAGGCGCCCTTGGCGGCTCAGGGAGGGAGGGAGGGAGCGAGAGAAAGGATGGAGCCGGCGGGGGCTCATGCATTTTAATCCAGTGAGGGCATTTTGCTGTTTGACATCTGATGCTAAATCAAGGGGTCTAATCAAGTAGCCAAAGCGGGAGAGAGAGAGAAAGGGCCTGTCTGCCCAAGGAGGTCTTCCTCTGTCTCCCCCGCCACCTTTGTCAAGGAAATTAACCTCTGGGTATTGAAAGGGAACCGCGGCCAATCTGGAGCAGTAAGAGGCGCGTGCTGCTGGGGGCCCGCCGCGGGGGTGGGGAGGGAGCGGGGGGGGTGCAGCGACTGGAGAGACTCCGCGCTTAGCCTTCCGCGCAAACTCCTAAGCGCTAGTAGCCAGTCCGGACCTTCGGGCGCTGGGAGGCCTTAAAAACAAGAAGTTCCTCCCGCCTGATTTTGCGCTTGGCCCGTAAAAAAACGCAAACTGGACGGCGTAATCGGGGAAAGAAGAGCGGGAGAGGGAGGAGAAGCACCGCGCGGTTTCCCACCCGCTTTACCGGCGCTGGCTCTCCGCTACAAGTCGCCCTTCATTGGAAGCATTCGAGGCCCGGCGCGTTTCGTTTTGCTGACTGCTATGAAGTTAACCAGAACGTGGATTTGTTCAGGGCCGGCTACGGCACTAGGCCGAAGAGAAAGGGACAAGAGTCACCTAACCCGGCACTTCCCGCTTTAGGTGATTTCTCTCTCTCTCTCTCTCTCTCTCTCTTATAGCAGGGGAAAGTATTGAATTCACTAGCTTTATCAACATTATTGTAATCTGTAGTTTGGGTATCTACTCCATGTATTTTCTCAACTACTCTCTGTAGTGACTCAGACATCTTCTCCCCCTCCCCCTCAACAACACACACCACTAATATAATTGTAATTAGTCTCTTCATTCAGATTTCAATTGCCAGGGCTAAATGCATTGGTAATTTGTCCCAATTAAATTTGATCCCTGTACTGTACTGTACAGTTGTCACTAAATTTTAGGTGGATTTAAAATACAAAGCAGGTTATTTTAATTTTTAAGCAAATTGCTGGGGACACAAAAGATGTAAGAGGTTTTAAACACACACACAATACAAAGTAAACTCTTGATTATGCTTGGGATTTTTTTTTGCCTTTTATCCAATGCCACATCAAACCCTCTTGGTTTAAGATCTTGTCCTTTCAAAGGTATTTGGAAAGAACAGTCTAAATTTTGCAGTGAAAGGGGAGAAAAAGGAGAAACATGGCAAGCACCATCTTTCAAAGCAAGTGCAAACAGCTCTTGCAGAAGTGTGTGCAACTAGTCAGGGAGAAGAACCCAGTTTCTCTCGTTTTTGCAAGCAACCATCTTAGGATGCCTGGCAGCCCAAGGCCTTCCTCCACCTGCATCTAACCATTTTGCAAGCATCCTCTGAATGCTCCTCTGAAACAAGGTGAACTCAGCTGGACTGTTGTTAAAAATTGTCTTTCCCCCCTTACCACCAGTGTGCCTCAAAGCTCCACCCATTACATCAGAGACAGAGTCAGGTGACCAACAACCAATGGGGTCAGAGAGATGCTTATTGGCCATTTCAGACTAATAGGGCACGCCCTCTTCCCTGGTCCCTACTTGACCTTGCTAGCCACCATTCTTCTGATGTCTCCCTAGGGAATTGGATGCTGCAGCACATGAAACACAGCTACCTGTCTGGGCTTGAAGTAGAATAACAGTGAAATGGTATAATAGAATATTGTAACAGATTGAAATAGCATTAAACTGATGTGGTAGTACCGTACCTCCCCCCCCCTTTCCTTGCCTCCCAAACAGCATAGAGGAATCCACTGGTAGACATCTGTGCTGGTGACTGTTTTTCTTGCTGGATGGTGTTATATTGAAAGAGAGGGGCAGTAGATTCAGAGGTCTTAACCATCTCTCCTATGCTGCCCAGGTAGAATAACCCTACCTAGCCACTAGTCAGAAGACTGGTAGTAGGAGCAGCAGTGGGGATAACATTTTTTTTCCTGCAGATTATAAAATAGGTGGAACAGCAACAACAGTGAAGAATGCCTCTAATGCAAGAAGCAGAGATTAGGGCTAGAGATGTTGGACTTCACAAATTATTTATTTATGGAGTGAAATTCTGTTGGTTGGATTTTAAGGTACTAGAATCTTAAGAGGATGAAAAATGGAGTTTCCTGTGACATTCCAGTCAAGCACAAAGCCCCCCAAAATATCTAAACAAAAGTGATTCCTACTAGTGATTTATAACAGGGATCCCCAATCTCCAGTCCATGGACCGGCACTGGTCCACGGCATGTCAGAAACTGGTCCACGCAAACAAGCAAAGCCCCATCTGCAGGATGTAGCCAGCATATGAAACCACACACTCTCCAGTCCATGAAAAAACCTCTCTCTCCAAGGAACCGGTCCCTGATGCCCAAAAGGTTTGGGCGCCACTGATTTATGACATTTTCTAGCTCATCCAACCATGCAATAATCCTGAGAATGGGCTTCAGAGTGCTACAGTGATGGAAAAATAATGCTAAATATGTTATTAGTCACTAAAGGGAAAAAGCGTGGTGGAGGATTTTCAGTGTAGTGTATTGGAATGTAGATCCCATCAATTTAGGCTAAAGTATGAGAAGCACCAGGTTGAGCATATAGAATCCACCATAAATATACTGCTCAAAAAAATAAAGGGAACATTTTACTATGGAACTGAAGGGATTTGCGTTCCCTTTATTTTTGTGAGCAGTATATATTCCAGTGAAAAATACTAACTTTTCTCTTTCTCCTACTAAAACTAAATGTGCCTTTCTAAATCAATTTACCTGGAAATTAAGCATTGTTTGGACTGAGCCAGCCTTAAATAAACTTGTATAGGATTGTAGCATGAAGTGTTCTGAGCTTCGCTTGAATTGTGACTCAATCACTCTCTCTTTAATGGAAGATTTACAGTACATTGCAAACCAAATGTTAAAAGAAATATTGGTTGGCTGGATTCACACATTACAATTGGCACTAAACCAGGTTAACTAAATGCAATAGCTGTGATTGTAACACATGCTATGTTCAAATAACTAAAATATAGCTTAATATGATAATAGTAGTCTGGATCACTCAATATGCTTAAGACAATCATAGCATTTCCTGCAATATATTGGACAACAAACTATCCAATACCATTTCAGCCTGATTTAGTATGCTGTGTGAACCCAGATATTAAATGAGTCACTGGCAACTTTTAGCTAAATTGCTTACTTGTTATTCAAATGAGGATAGCAGGGTTAACCAGAAAAGACTAGTTTCAGTACTTGGGATCTGTAAACCAGAAAATATTGTGTCTCTGAGTACATACAAAGATTGGTGCCATCTGAAGGCTTTCCTTCAATCACCAAGGCACTCCACTGAAGTGGGTAGAGCAGACTAGATTTTTCTCTCCCATTTCTTACATGAATTTTCCCTTACTGACATCATACACATCATACATAATACGTATGCACAAACCACACTCCTTGTGAAAAGAGATCATGTATATGAGTTCAATAAGTCTTCTAGGAAGCCAGGACTCCAAGCTTCTTCCCAGAATTATTGCCATTTTTAAGGCTTCTGGCTCTCTTATTTGTAGAAATACCAGAAAATCAGACTGGCAGTATTTCATCCAAATGTTCAGCAAGACATAAATCTGATCTGTTATGCTTGCCTTCCAGCATTCTGGCCAACTGGCATTGCTAACTAATAGGAGTCAAAATATTATTTAATGCCATGAAATCCTTTCCAATGCAGGAGGCGGTAAATGTTTAGGTTCTTGGCACTTTCTCTGTTTGCCACTCTTGCTCTATCCTTCTTAGTGCACGCTCAAGATTTGCACCCTATAAACTCTCTAGCTAAGGGTCTCTTTGTTCTGATTGTGGTCCCGTTGCAGCAGACTTTAGCAGAGTCTGTGGTACAAACATTAAAATGGGAAAATGGGATAGACCAGAATTCTCTACCATATCACAAATGTCTCTGCCACCTCCAGCACAATGACAATAAACGAAGTATGGGTCATGTATTGCCTTTGATTCTTCACTTAAAATTGACATCAGCACCAGAATGTCCTGGCATCTCCTGTTTTCTGTCCTAGCAACTGTTCCTAGCTTG
Source organism: Protobothrops mucrosquamatus (assembly GCF_001527695.2). NCBI lineage: Eukaryota > Metazoa > Chordata > Lepidosauria > Squamata > Viperidae > Protobothrops > Protobothrops mucrosquamatus. The sequence continues at coordinate 1,740,522 of NW_015386289.1, forward strand.
TTTCCAGCATCAGATTTCCATTTAAGTCAAGAGAAACATTTGTTCAATGGACAAAGATTGATCTACCTCTAAATGCTCATTATTCCCACTACTCTTGCTTAGTATTTTCATACACTGTAAAATATAGTGCAAATCATTGTTAATTACTTCCATCTCTGGATTGCTCCTGACAGTCAAGTTAAACTGTTCTCCACCAATATGTGAGGATCAGAAAATTTGTTGGCATAAATTTTGCTTCTTCCTGTTGCCAGACCATGTTGTCATAGTAATGAGGTTGGCAAGTGGTCTTGTCCTTCCTTACTCATTGTTGTAGCCCAAGCGATAGAAGGAGAGCGAATTCTCTAGCTTTGTTTTCCCTTCAATCAAGATCCACCTGCTGGATGGAAAGATATCCACCATTCTCCTTAATATGGGTTCAGGATGAGGAGAATTTAAAGCAGATAAAGAACAGAACTATTCTGAAAAGTTGCCTAATAATGGAAGGTGGTAAAACGGAAAGGTGCACCCCCCCCTCACAACCCCTCTTACGTGTCCATTGACTGCCACTTGGGCTGTTATGTTTTAGTATAATTACAATGAATCTCAGAAATCGAAAGAGTCATTATCTTGTTAGTCACACTTAATATTTGTATTACATGTGCTAAAGAAAAACAAAAGCAAGCAGCATCTACGTGTAGTGGGGAGCGGCCTTCCGACAGTTTTTCGGCTCGGGGAAAAGAAATCACGCAGTACAGATTAACGCGCAGCAGCACCTCGCTGGGTAAATTTGGAAGGCCGCCGGTTGCCCTCCCGTTGATCCGAGCAGCCTTCCGCATCTTTTCTCTCCTCCTCCTCCTCCTCCCTGCTGTTCTCCGGCGGGCTAATCGTGCACCTTCCTCGGCTTTGGAACCACTGCTCTTACTCCCTGCGCGGCGGAAACAATGGTGGCATTGCTGAGTACTGTTTGACCCGGGCCAAGCGGGGCCTCGGGAGAGAGGCCTTTGTGTTCACAGGAATTAGCGATTGTTGTGCCAGCCCGAGGGACACGCGAGAGACACGCGAACTCCTCCGCCCGCCTCCCCGTGCCCGGCTTCGGCCTTTATTTTTCTTTTAAGCTGCGCTCTCTCTCCCTCGCTTGTCAACCACCACCCCCTTTGTTCGGCACTATTAGCATAAAGCTGCCACGGATCTCCCGTTTAAATAATTACGCCGCAAAGAAGGGGGGATACGAAAGAACGAAAACAAGAAAAAACAAAACCCACGAAACGGAGGGAGGGAGGGGAGGAAGAGATCTCCTATTTTCTCTTGTTCCACGTTCATGTCCGCGCATTGAATGCCGGGACCAGCTTGGGTCCCACCGCAATTTAAGTGAACCTGTGAAGACGCAGCCCTTCTTCACCCGCCTGTTTTGGTGGCAAATGAGGTTGAAGCCCCCCGGAAGGGCCAGTGGAGCCAAGCGTCCTGAAGGAGAGCAAACGGCCCACTTGGCCTCGGGAAAATACATTGGGCCATTTTTCCCGCCTCAACGAAGCCGGGGCCAAAGACTTTCCCGGGTAAGCGGAGCCTTTTCAGCCTGAAGAAAGTATTTCGAGAAACCTGAAAAAACATCTCCCAGGAGGAACGGGGTGTGTGTGTGTGTGTGTCGCTGGCGGAGTTGCAGCTCAAGCCACCTCGGCGCTAACTTTCGAGCGAAGCTGCTTAGAGACAGACAGTTACAGGCAATCGCAGCGGAAAGGTCAGGCGCCAGCTGCCCGCCCCCGCGGCAGGAGCTGCAGCCAGGCTTTGGGCGCCCCTCCCATATCGCTGGCCCTCCACTTCGGGGGCTCTTTGTCCTTTGCTCTGTGGCGGCGTGTGCGGGAGTGCGGTGCGTCAAGGGCGCGCGTGTTTCATTTGTCCGGCGCAAATGTGTTTGCTCAGCGATGTGTGCCTTCCCTGCCTACTCTCTACTTAATGAGGGAGGCCGTCGCTTCGTGCCCATTAGCATACAGCTGCGGTCCCTCCTCCTCCTCCTCCCTTAGGGGCGAAGCACACTTTATCCGGCCTTATCATCTCTTTCCTCAACTAGAACAATCAACAGCTTCTCACACATGACTGAGCCCACTCCCAGCTCTGCCCTCAGCCCGCCTCCCTTCTCTTGTTTTGCCTCTTTTTGCCTTCCCCCCCCCCCAAGTCGGAAAATAATATAAGCATGTTTTACATCTTTTTGCGATCTTTCCTTCTTACTTGCTGAGAAGGAAGAACGTAGAAACCTCTTCCAAGCACCTCGGCCGCCGATTCTGTGCCAGAGCTGGAGAAGATTCAGCGTTGGAAATTCACAGTTGGAGGAGATTGGCTAAGTTTGTGACCTGTGACCTCTTTTCAGAAAAGAGGCATTTTGCGGTTCTGCTTCATGTATCCCCTGCAATCCCAATCTACAGGGAATCACCCTAAGGCTGGGCAGGGCTCACTTTAGATTCTGGCCTTGTAGGTCCTGGCAAACACAGAAGCCAAGTCCAATCCACTGCACTACTCCAGTTGGGAAAGTTGGGAAATGGGCTTTTCTTAGAAAATACAGATTGCTGGGCCTTTTTCCATCTTGCTGTTCAGTACACATACAATTACACAATCCCTGGCAACTTGTTTTTAATTCCTCCTTGTACTCATGGTTGATCTTAATTTTGCTGTGAGCTCATCAATAAGATAGGCTTAAGTCACCCTTAGCTGTGTTACTATTAGTGCTCCCATTCTGGCACCGTCCACAGGCAGTTTGAAGATACACAACCTTCCCTGATCTCCTTCGATGGACGTCTGGCTATTGTGCTGACTTGAAACAAACCAAAATTGAAATCAACAATGAAAACAGCAAATTACATACCAAAATGGTTTCTAATGATTCAGGAATGCAGTGAAAAAAATTTGAATATTAAAATATAGAACCTTTAAATAAAACTCTATGTAAAATTAAGTTCAGATAACATATTTTCTAACAGTCCATGGATGGTTATTCTGTGAAATATGCTAGAAACAGCAATAACTACAAATCTGCTTATCTGCAAAATTATTAGAATAATTTATAGGGATTAAACTGTTAATAGGCACTTGTAACAATAGCTATATATTACCTCCAGTTGGATTCTCAGTAGATATTGTTTTGAAGATTGATTGGGAAGGTGTGTTTATGTTCCTCTTGTGGACATCTGGTCTGATATGTGATACTGGAATGGCAAACTAAAAAGGATGAAGCTTTGATCCACCACAATTCTTTTGTGAAGATCTTCATTTAAGATTGATTAAATCAAGAGATCATGAGCACAGGTGACATTTTTTAAAAGGGCCATGTGAAAGATCGTGTTGCTGATAAAATAATGGACAGGAATATGGTCAACCTCTAAAAGTGAAGAATGCTTCCACTATATACCTTTTATAGGCTGAGGGACATTATTCAAGGGAAGATCTCTTTGTAGCCTCTATGGAGTTTAGTTCCCTTTACAGAAGTCTAATAGACTGAAGTACAAATGTGTGATTACTTTGCATATAATGACAAGTGCCCAAGGGCCACCCATAGACATAAGGATCAGATAGGCAAAGAGGGACATATAGAGAAAAAGAATGGTGGGCTAGTTTGCAAGATGACATTGAATAGGTCAATAAAAGGTCTAACTCTTAGTTTTTGTTTTGTATGTTTTGTAGCCAAGCATTTTATAGTTCATTTGGTGAGCTTTAATGGATTGTGCAAATCCAAAATGTAAGAATAATTTAGTGACCAATGAAGCTTAATGCAGAAATCCAGCCAGTGAAGAGCACATACATTCAGAAAGACAAACTTATAGACTGGGATCCATGGGGAAGGGTTAAAAAAAACAACTAAAATCCTCCTTCAAGATTCATGTACAATATAGCCTACATCAATAGAGTTTCAGCATTCCTGTGGAGTCTGTTTCCTGATAGGGTCTAACTTCAATCTTGAAAACCTGACTGTGTTTTTCCTTCACTCCTTATATTCAGGTAATTAAGGTGGAATCATTTAAAGTTTCTAGGCTTCTCTTCATTTCTTGGTCTTGTGCTTTTGTAACTGTCCCCTTATAAGTCTTTCAAGATCATCTTTTTGGCTTTCCAATAATTATTCTGTACTATTGTTTATTTATATAGTCAAGGCCATGGTTTTCCCAGTTGCAATGTATGGCTGTGAAAGTTGGACCCCAAGAAAGGCTGAGCGCAAAAGAATTGAGGTCTTTGAACTATGGTGCTGGAGAAGACTTCTGTGAGTCCCCTGGACTGCAAGGCGATCAAACCGGTCAGTCCTAGAGGAGATCAACCCTGACTGCTCATTAGAAGGCCAGATCCTGAAGTTGAAACTCAAGTACTTTGATCACCTAATGAGAAGGAAGGACTCACTGGAGAAGAGCCTAATGCTGGGAAAGATTGAGGGCAATAGAAGAAGAGGACGACAGAGAATGAGGTGGCTGGATGGAGTCACTGAAGCAGTAGGCGTGAGCTTAAATGGACTCCAGAAGATGGTAGAGGACAGGAAGGCCTAGAGGAACGTTGTCCATGGGGTCGCGATGGGTCGGACATGACTTCGCAACTAACAACAACAATTGTTTATTTATATCATTATTTTTCAACCTTAGCAATTTTAAGGTTCAACTTCCAGAAGTTCCTAGCTAGCATGCTGGCTGGGGAATTCTGGGAGTTGAAGTCCACACATCTTAAAGTTGCCAAGGTTGAGAAACAATTATTTATATTGTTGTTGTTAGTGTCTATCCTGCATGTTTTTGCATTATGCTTGCCTATTTCTTATAACAAAGCTTTATCAATCCTTTGATTTTGCGTGATGTAATGAAGGTTTTTTTAAATCATTTTCTTGCAGACTGACCCTGACCCTAATTTGGAATGAGAGGAAGTGATTTGCTCACCGTCACCCAGCTGGCTTTCATATCTACAGGAGGACTAGAGCAGGGGTGTCAAACTGCCTGCCCGCAGGCTGGTTTCATCATACCGAAGCCGCGCCCACCCCATTGCCGGCAATGCAAAAAGAGTCGTAATACGTCGTGACACTTCACGTGACATGGCAAGTTTGACACCCGTGGACCAGAGCCTGGGCCTCCATGGTCTTAGTGCGGAGCCTTAACCATTACACCACACTGACTCACTTTTACTTATTATATTTAATAGTTTTAGTGTTTAAAGCCTTCTCCCATTGAAAATAGCATGTGTATGCATGTGATGTAAAGAGTAAACTTTAACTCCTCAGTTGATGTTTAGTAGGAGAGGACTGCTTCCTACTAAGGGAGAATCCTTGCTGTAGTGGAATTCTAACTTCCCACAGTTATATTTAATTGGGATGCTTCCTCCTCATGCAGCTATATGGAGAATTTCCTTTGACCACATATATGAGATAAATAGTTTAGCAAGAATCTGAATACGGCCATGAGCACAATGGTGCCTACGGCATTGTGTTGGAAATACTGGAACTGATGGACAAGAAGCATTTGAGGAGTAGGTAAAAGGAGAAGATACTAAATCTAGGAAGAATGTGATGGTGAAGCAGGACTGATAAGTCAGCACACCAAGCACTCCTCCACACACTCTGGAGATCTCGGAAGCCTCATGGCACGCATACCCAGATGATGTACAATTGACACATTATGTCAATATACACTACTAACGAAGACAGTGTTTTTATGCACACAAAGACCAAAAAGCATAATATCAGAAAACATGTAGAGAATAGGGAACAACAAGCAAGAGAAACAGTATCTTCTAAAAGAAATGGAGGATCTATAAGCATTTTACTATCACTCCAAACCAAAATCATAATTATCTAAGTCTAAGAAACTGAAGTAATGCAAGAAGAAAGTCTCTTTGTACACCCTCCCCAAACTCAACTGAACACAGAGAAGTATGTTCTATTGAATAAAATTGGACTAGGGATATAGCACTTTTGAAAAATTTAAAGTGATAGAATAAACCCCATTTTAGTAAATATAGTTTATTCAAACAATAATGACACTATTCTTTATTTTTATTTCAAAAGGAACAAATCTATTAAACTCTAAGGAATTAGCATCTGTTTATTTTTCCCAATTTAGGAAAAGAAGATAGGCAAACATAGAAAACAGAAGAAGTCATTAACATAGTATTAAAATGAAGAAAATATGTATTTTACAAACACATATTTTCAGAAAAAAGATGGAAAGCTCAAAATAAAGATTTTGTCATGTAAAGTAATCAGTTTTTCTTGATCTAATACTATCACTATTTCTTAAAATTTCCAATGTTTTATTTTTATTATTTTCTGGACTTATAAAAGCTAAACCTTAACTATATGGAGGAAACCTTTCTTTTATGTCATTTACTTCTTGATTTACTTTCAAGCCCAAACCAATTACTTTTTATTTAAATATATATACATAATTTTGAAAAAAAATATTAAAACTGTTTTCAGCCATCTCCAGGTTTAAGTGGAAAAATACCTTCAGTAAGAAAAACTAATTTTCTTCCTAGCAAATAGGACAGGTTCTCAAATATCTGAAATTATTATCAATCATAATCACATTGAATCAGATCAAATATGTTTACCTGAACTGAATAAATTGTATAGATTTGCATAGAACTTGGAGCACTTAAACTCATTGACTTCAATCAGTTTTTCACTGAGTAACCAAATAGGAGTTCACTTTTCTTGGTGTAGTGTGAATCAGCACCCCAAAATTACAAGGTATCTTTCTCATTAGCAGCCATTCTTTGGAATTAGTATGTAATTTTCAAGGGTGGAAATCAACTTTCTGTGGGTTTTTTTCTTTTTTCCACTTCTTTTCTTTTTCTTCTTTTTTCTTTTTCTTGCTTTTATTTATATTTTTATATTTTATGTTGCAATGAAATTCTAATGAAAGTATTTTTAAAAAAAAACATACATAATTTTAATGAAGACAGATTTAGGTGCAAATTCAGAATTCAATTTTTTGTTGAGTTTCCTACAATGTTTTGATGTAACAGTTGGGTACTGGCATCTGAGTATTAATTCAAGGAAAGTTATCCATGCGCCAATTTACTTAGCTCCGTAGCTTAGGTATTCTTTTATTTGTGATTTTAAAAATTTAAAAATTTTAACTATTATTTTAATAGTTTTGACTTGTTTCATTTTTAAATTTATTGTACACTGCTTTGTAATGTTGCTGATATGGCAAGTACAGAGAAATTGTTTCAATCAAACAAATGAATTGTGCACAATTTGTTAAACTGTGTACGCAACCTTTTTTTACTTCTCTAAAGCTTTCTGTGTACTTCTGTTTTAGTGCTAAAATGAAACAATACACACCTTTTCACATTACATGATATGGCCTCAAATAATTCAAGAAATAATCCTATTCCTCATAGCCCCACTGATGTTATGGTATTGCTGACTAGTCACAATATGATATGTATAAGATTATCCTTTATTCCTTTCTGACTGAATAGAACAGCAGTTACTGGAAAAATGCCTGCGGATCATTTGATAGACCTTGTGTTGTAATCTCCACCTTCCATCTTTGACCATCTCTTCATACTACTATCCCATCTCTTTTAAAAGATTTTAGTTTATGCCAGAATTGCACCTGACTATACCAATTCATTTTCATCATTTGGTATAAATAGAAATGTATCTATCAGTTGGTATACATTTATTCATTTCATTTTCCTTAGATTGGTGATTTTCCCTTCCTATTGGCTGAAACAGTCCACTGCTTTCTGCAGCTAATCTGCAATTGGTCAGAGTTTCTGAGCTGCCCCTTGAAAGAGAGTTAACCCTGCAGCTGCCAGGTCACTAACCAGTATATTAGAAAACTGACCTTCCTCCTACTACAATGTACCTTCTGTCCAGGAAGACAGAGAGATACAAAGTTCGCATTTTGAATGAACAATTAAAAAGCTAAAATGCAATATGCAAATCTCACTAGCCATCTGTCAAGTTCTGCTTGGGAGGGAGTCCTCAGCACTGCCCAGGAGGCTACAGGATTTAAAAGCAGCAACATTTAGAAGCAGAGTCAGATTGATGAAATGACATACTTTATTTTACTTTATCATTGAGTCTGTAGCACTGAGACATACCTTATTATTGAAGTTGCTGGCCTCGGATCAGATAAATAGAACTTTAGCTGATTCTATTGTCTTAATATATCTGCACGCGTGGTTATATACCCTTGTCTAAGAGGATGGTTTGCTTGTTTTGTTTTTATGTTTAATGATTTAACATGTACAAATAGCATATACTTAAATGGCAAGCTCTATCTTATTCACTGGTTAATCATAAAAAGTTAGAGCTTATTTACACGTCATTTCTAAACACTTTGCTGAATTGTATATTCATTGCAAGAATAGTCATATTTAGTCATTCATACCTAAACTATTCCTGGCCAGGCAAACATTGGTAGATGATAATTATTATAATTCAGATAATTGAGAAGGCTTTTTTGTACCATGCTATTGCATATACTTTGTTTAAAGGATTGTTTGAGATATGTCTTTGGTCTTTCAAGTAATGAAATTTCACCTTCTACTATTTGACGGACAAGTTCTTGCATTGAAGGTGTATCTTCTTCCTATAAGCAAGAAATGAGAAAAGTAAATGTCTAAAGATAATCATTAGCTTGACTGAAGTGCTCAGCGCGGCATCACCATCTTCTGTCAGCCTAATATGAGTAATGCACAAGAATTTCAAAATAACCCATTTAGCACACATTAGTAAAATGCTGCACCAAAAAGAGAATTCTAATCTAAAACCAAACTCAACCTGGGATTTATTGCTTTGTGTCTTTAGCCAGAGGCTCTCTCTTAAGCCTCTCTTTCACCTTCACTTATTCCCAAAGCCCTGACAACAAATTCAGAGAAGCAGCTGCTCACTACATTCCCTGGAACGCAGGCAGACATGCCAGTTGATCCTCAAAGTGCTGCCTAGCACATGCCATGTTCATTTCAATAGAATCAGTGCTGACAGAACACTTTTATTACTCAGATTTAGGGAAGCCTGACATTAGTGAAAGTGCAGGGTTTATCGCACAAGTGTGCGATAAACCGTGTGAGGATAATTTCTCATTAATCTATAATGAGAAAGGAAAATGTACATATGCTACATAGTTATTACTATTTTTCCATCCCCATTTTTCTTTCTCAATCCTTTATCAGTTATATCATCTTTCAGCTCAGAAGGTTTACTTTTAAGATATTTTGTAAAGCACCATTAATGCAGCCTGTACTATATAAATTACAACAAAAATCAATAATGTTTTTTGTCCCAAATCATATTGATAGGATATACTGAAATTATGTATTTGTATACATATAGCATTGTTTAATGCCCAGATATACTTGCTTTCTTCAAAAGAACCATTTGAATTTTAACTGAAAAAGAAATAAGACGTGTCACTGTATTGAAATACATATAATTCACACTAACAGGGCACTTCTGTAAAACATCCAGTGTACTGACAACCTATTGCATCACTGATCAAGATAGAAAAGGAATTTTATCCACAGAAACTAATGCAATTGCACTGACAGGATTTCACCTTATGTTTGACAGTGGGCTCACAGTGCTTTATTCACCATTAATATATGTTTAAATCCTCCAGGCTACCCTAGTACTGGGGCTCAAAAATTACTCAAATTATTGATTTGACAAGAGTTCATATTGTCTCTAAGCTGTGGAAATAAGTGGAGATGAGGTTCAGCAATACAACTTCGTTGGCATAAGTTGCATTTTGCCTCATCTTGGATGGTGCAATATTGGTACAGCAGCCAATCAGGCTGAATCTCATGATGATGAAAATGACGACGACAATCATAATTGTATAGTAGTATCCAGACTAAGGAAAACGAAGGAAACAGGAATGCGGTGGACTTAAATGGGAGTATTAAGAATATAAAAATTAAACACAAAGGGATTTAATATTAGCCGAAAAATCACAGAAGGAGAAAAATTGGAGTTCTCAAGTACAAAGAATAAGGAGAAAAAATGAAATACCTAATAACCATACGTTAAGAACCATAGACCATACTGAACAGTATAGAAATTACTCAGAACATAGTGATATAGAAAATAGTTTCTCAGAAAATAAAATATGTACTTATGAAAGATTAAGAGATCAAAATTATATATATTAAATATGTTTGTATATTTATATCCACCTTTCTAAAAGGCTCGCTAATAAAGTAAAACATTAAATAAAGTAATAGCAGAAAAGCAAAGATTGCAATAATATAGCCCAAGGTAAAGTGCATTATAATAATTCAGATGAGCTGTAATAAAGGTATCTGACAAAATTTCATTCTGCGAAAATGGATTAAGTTGCTGCATTATCTTTAGTTGGAGAAAGGTTCTTAGCTGCTAATACCAAAGTATCAAGAGTAAAGACAATATCCAGGAAAATCCCAGGTATAAAAAAAAGTAAGGCTAACAGACAAAGTATGAATACGTTAAGGCCAGATATTCCAGATAATTCTCAATCCATTTTACATTAAAGGTAGGACCTTTTCCAGACAAATGAAGCAGACTGTAGGCTGAATATGAGTAAAATATTTGGAGAAAAGCCCATAAAACAATTGAAAAATACACATTTTGCATTCAAAAAGGTTTAAGAGTTAATCCTAACAACTCCAATTAAATAAACTCAGTAAGACCAAGTAACCATACTGGTTTTGTCTGGATGTCTTTTGTTCTTCCTTCTCTCTATTATTTTTTGGGGGGGCCTTTAGTATTTCATTTTTCAGTTTCCCATGCATCCTGAAATGCTTTTCTTTCTAGGACTTCCATCCATGGAATACAGTTAGTCCTCGACTTACAGCAGTTTGTTTAGTGACCCTTCAAAGTTACAACAGCACTGAAAAATATGACTTACGACCATTTTTCATAGTTATGACCTTTGCAGCATCTCCATGATCATGTGATCAAAATTCAGATGCTTAGCAAATGGTTCATATTTATGACCTTTGCTGTGTCCCAGGATCAAGTAGTTACCTTTTGTGACCTTCTGATAAGCAAAGTCAATGGGGAAGCCAGATTTACTTAATAACCAGGTTACTAACTTATCAACTGCAATGATTCACTGTGGCAAGAAAAATCATAAAATGGGACAAAACTCACTTAACAAATGTCTCGCTTAACAAGAGAAATTTTGGGCTCAATTGTGGTCGTAAGTCAAGGACTACCTGTACTTCCTAATATCTCTCTTAGTTTGTTGGTCAGCTCTCTTAAAGTCTAAGAGTCTGAGTTGTTCAGTCACCTGGTCCTGCATTATAGTGAATTCTAGTATGACATGGTCACTTCCTTCCACAGTTCCTACAACTTCCTCTCCTTCAATCATTTCACCCCAGTTAGTTAGGATTAAGTCCAATATAGCTGACCCTCTAGTTCCCACCTCCACCTTTTGAGTGACAAAGTTGTTAACTAGGCATATAAGAAACCTGTTTGATCTCCCACTCACTGCAGAGTTTGTTTCCCACGATGTCAGGGTAGTTAAAAGCCCCACATTAGTACAGTGGTGTATTTCCTGTGTACTTGGATTAGCAAAATGTTCTGCTTGGTTGGTGACCTGTGTTACACACTTATGGCAATATCATTTATTTTTCCTCTGGTATTCACCCAAATGCTTTCAAGAAGGCTTTCATCCCTAGTATTGTGTATTTCCGTAAAAGTGTAGTAATTCTTTAAATATAATGCAATTCCTCCCTCTCTCCTTTTGAGTTAATTCTGTCTCTTTTGAACAATTTATATCCTTCTAGTAGCATGTTCCAGTCATGGGTGCCATCCCACCAAGTCAGTAATAGCAATAATATTATATCTGCCTTGATATACTAGGACTTCAAATTCTCCCTGTTTGATACCCAAATTCTGAGCATTAGTATAAAGATATCTAAGCTCATTATGGCTGACCTTACATTTGCATCCTATGTCTCCTGTTTTATGCATGGATGTAGTATTGCAGGTGTGGTTTTACTAAGGCTTTATAAAGCGATACTAATACTTCACATGATTTTGATTCTATGCCTCTATTTATACAACCAAGGATTGTATTAGCTTTTAGGGCTGCTGCCACACATTGCTGGCTCATATTTAAGTGATCATCCACTAGGACTCCAAGGCCCCTCTCACAGTTACTGTTTTTGAGCCAGGTTTCGCCTAATCTATTCTTGTACCTTTGGTTTTTTTCTGCCTACGTGTAAAACCTTGCTTTTCTCTCCATTAAATTTCATGTTGTTGGATAGGGCCCATTGTTCAAGTCTGTTAAGATCTTTTTGGATCCTGAGCTGGGGTGTTGGCTATTCCTGCCAGCTTAATGTCATCTGCAAATTTGATGAGTTTCCCCTTCTATTCCCTCATCTAAATCATTAATGAAGATATTGAAGAATACTGGGTCTAAGTTAATTGCTAATTGCAAGTTAATTGTAATAGTTACATAACACTTTTTGGGAGTTGGGTACCAACACAATTGATTACATCATTATTTCAACCAGTGAGTTTAACTTATTGGACTTATTTTAGATGATAATGAACAGACCAGATGGTGGTCACCTTCTGTTGACCCTGGATTTATAGTTTCCTCAAAACTGCATACATCTTGACAAATTTCACCATACTGATTCAGAAGGGATGTATTGCAATGAGGATCAAATGAATTAATAGGTTGAATAAAAATTGTGCATTCACACCAGACACAACAAATTTCTTTTAAACTACTGTAATGAATGAGGGACCATTAATTTAGTAAAATTTAAAATTTTGACTTGAAGTCTGCAGAGCCCCCTGCTGGAAGACAGAATAAAGAGTTCACATCCTAGACAACCAAGATCTAAACCTTGGTTTAATCTAGAATATGTGCATATTTAAAAATAACGTATTAGCTCCTGTCTCCTACTTTGGAAGAACTGAGATCAGAACTTTGTCTTATACTATAAAACTGATAGACAGTCGATTCAAAATCAATAGAAAAAAGAACTTATTAATGGAATCTTTAATTTACTTACAGAATTTTTTGCCTCCGAATGTAGAAGTCATTCCATTATAGCCAAACTACCCAATACAACACAGATTTATTAATCTTTATCCAAATTTCTATTGCTGTTTTAGCTAAAAATTATCAGCACAGAAATCCCTCTTCCCCCCAAAAAGTATGACAGAGATGCTGTTCTAAGTATTATTTTTTTTTAGATAACACCTGTGTACTTTGAACTAGGACTGCAATACACATGGATTTATTCAGAGTTATTAGTCGTGCAGGCTCCCAGGAGCTTTCAGATTCAGAAACTTCACAGATATTTTGAAATTAGGACTTTGGAGAATGGTCCAGATATAGGTTTTTTTATCTCTATGTTTTCTATTGCCTCCTCTTTTTTTAAAAATCACGATTAATTAAAGAAGACAAAAACTGAATTATTATTATTATTTATTTCTCTTACATCTGGAACACCCATTTTCTAAACCTCATTCTACTATTCCTGTGTTGATGCAAAAAATAGATGCCTTTAGCAAAATAACAGATTACTCTATTAATTGTTCCAAATCAGAATTGATGCCAATAAGTTAAATTACACATCCACTTAAGGAATATATCAATTCTGCATTTTTACCATCTCCATTAATTATCTTGGTATGTGTATACCAAAGAATATAACTCAGTTACTAACATGTAATATAAATAAAATATATAGAGAGATTTCTTTAGAAATTGATCGACAGATCAATTTCTTCTGGGGAAAGGTGAATGCTGCCAAAATGAATATTATTCTCAGATTAATTTATATTCTGTTAGGAATTCCAGTTTATATACCTGGAAAACATTTTCAGAAATTAAAATTTCTGCTTAGAAAAATTTTATGGGTTTTTCAAATCAGAAAATATCTTTACAGAAAATGCAGTTACCAGCTAATGAGGGAGGGTTCAGCTTTCCACATCTGGAACTATATCATCATTCTTGCCTATTATCAAGTATTACATATTGAAAGTCAATAATCACGTTAATTTTCCAACTGGGATAACTTTAGAACATACATATATAACACCTTTGGTTGGATCGATAATATTAGCATCTAAATATACTAAAACTCTAGTATCTCTGGAAACAACAATGCCAGTTAGAAAGCTATGAATGTGCACTAAAACTATATTTGACTCTTTTTCTCATGTCAATTTGACTTTATGGGAAAACCCAACTTCAAAAATTAGGAAAAAGATGGTTTAGAAAAATTGAATAGAAAATGCAATATTGACTTTAAATCAACTGACAGATGTTGAAGATGAATTTTGAAGATACTCTGTTACGAGACAAATATCATCTATCAGACATTACCCAATGGCAATATTTACATTTGTTACATTGTTTGGACCAGTAGCATTTTAGCTTCTGAAACACCTGGGACATTAGAACAACTGCTAAATCCTTTAGAACTAAAATACCTATTAGTTTTTATATATATTTGTTATCAGTAAATCAATTTAATATGCAGATGTTCAGAAATGAGTGAAATAAAGGATTAGTGGTTCCTATATTGCCTAGACAATGGGAGAGTGTCTTAATTTTTATAGCAAGTGTCAATGGGCCTCAAATTATTACTTACACAACAAAAAATAATATTTAAAACTTATTGGACTCCATTACATTTGTATAGAAAAGGACTGTCAAAAACTGCACTGCTGGAGATGTATTATGTAAGGATAATGCTTCTTTAAGACAGGAATCCCCAACCGGTCTATGGCCAGGTGGAAACTAGGTGGTGCAAGTGGCAGGTGAGTGTGCAAAGCTTTGCATGTGTGTATGATCAGGTTGCGCATGTGAAACCATCCCCTATGCTCCTGACGCTGCTGCCGCCAGTCCATGGAACCAGAAAAGATGGGGACCACTGCTTTAAGATAAATGCTTCTACTATGTCCTCTACTTAGTACTTATACTTAGTAGTATATATAAACATGATTGTGCAAAAAAAGCTTACATTTTCAGAGGCTAATATTCTTTTGAACTATATGTCCTTGACTTACGACCACAATTGACCCCCAAATTTCTGTTGTTAAGTGAAATGTTATGTGAATTTTGCCCCATTTTATGATTTTTCTTGTCCTAGTTAAGTGAAACACTGCAATTGTTAAATTAGTAACACGGTTGTTAAGTGAATCTGGCTTCTGACTTTGCTTGTCAGAAGGTTGCAAAAGGTGATCACACTGCAACCATCATAAATAACAATAAGTTGCCAAGCATTCAAATTCGATCACATAACCTTGGGGATGCTGCAATGGTCATAAGTGTGAAAAATGATCATAAGTCTCTTATCAGTACTGTAACTTCGAATGGTCACTAAATGAACTGTTGTAAGTCAAGGACTACCTGTACCTAATACATAGTGCTTTTTTTCTAAAAAAAAAAAAGGTGCCAGAACTCACACATGTCATACAACCCGCCTTGCCTACCCTACATGGTTCCATCCAAAAAAGGTGCCGGAACTCCGTTCTGGGAGTTCTATGAGAAAAAAAGCCCTGCTAATACATGATATTTGAAACGTGGATGTAAATTGATTCTCCATTTCCTTATATGGCTAAAAGACTGATATTGCAGCATTGGAAAAATAAATGCATGGTTCCATTTATTCAGTAGATTGAAGAGCTGATTGCACTTGCCTCTTACAAGCATATTGCCTGTAGATATAGACTTTGTATAAACAAATATAGATAATACTAGTGACCAAGTTATGGGAAACCCCACAAAAACTAATTATGACACTGTTTTGAAGTTACGGCTGCTTCACTGCCCCAGTGGTCATTTGCCCTTATGATTAACTGCAGGCATGTTATAGCACCCTCGTCTCTCTCCCCCCATCCCAACTCAACAGTCTTACTCCCAACCTCCCATCACCCATTGCACACTTATCTTTTGAAGATCTCAACAGCTCATGTTGGGAAAGGAGGGCAGGCTATTTTTCCCAGGCCACATGGCTGGCTCCTGGAAGTGGCCACCATTTTTAGTGTGCCCACAATTACTTCTGGTTACGCTGAAATGGTGGCCACTTCTGGGATGGGCTGCACCATTCTGCTTTCCTAAACCACTCTATGCAGTGGAAAGCTCTGGAGCTCCAGATATTTTCAAAAGGTAAGTGCACTATGGGTAATGAGGGTGGGATGGAGGCCTAAACCCTATGGTGACCTAGTGGATGTGAAAAGGCCTGAGAGTCCCAGGGGAGGAGTAATCAGTAATCAAGGAATTACCAAGAAGAAAATGGTATCCCCACCAACACTGGTAGGGCTATTGTATATAAACAAGGAGCAAACTCCAGATTTACAAGCAGTGATGATGTTACTTAGTCAGGTAATGAAATATCCGCAAGCAAAAGAACTTTACATCTGGTAACATTCATTGAATGCAAAAACCATTTGGATTGGATTGGATTGGATTTCTATAGCTGTACATCTGAACAAGTGCCTCTAGGGCAGGGGTGTCAAACTCGCAACATCACGTGACATGACATATCGTGACTTTTTTGCCATTGCTGGCAATGGGGTGGGGGTGGTTTCGGTATGATGCATCCGGCCCATGGGCCAGCAGTTTGACACCCCTGCTCTAGGGAGTGTATATCAAATATACTGAGTAATAGCTGAAAAGCAGGGATAACTATGCCTGGACATGCAAATATAGGCATGTATGGGACACTACTTTGTGAGTTAATAGGTGTTTCCTGATTCCTTCTTGCTCCCATGTGTGGAGAAGTACCTCATTTGAATGCTTTATGCAGTCCTATTAACAATTAACTTCACACTTGGCTATGGGCTTTCTAGAGGTCAACTATTGAAGAGGATCTTTCCATTAATAAACTGTTTAACTGATCCTGTAGGACTATTATGTTCTTAAGTAATTATTCTAGGAAAATTAAAGCAATTAATCCATTCAAGAAAATGCAATGCACACGTACAGTAACAGAAATAACAGGACATTGAAATTGATATAAACTGTGTATAAAACTCTTCCTAAAGTTCATAATTATTTGTTTGTTTGCTTGCTTGTATACCACCTTTATTATTTTAACAAATAACTCAAGGTGGCAAACATATCCAACACACCTTCCTCCTCCTATTTTCCCCACAACAACAATCCAGTGAGGTGAGTTGGGCTGAAAGAGAGTTACTAGCGCAAGATTGCTCAGGTTCTAGCTATCATGGCTAGAACTCAGAGTTTCCTGCTTTCTAGCCTGGTGCCTTAACTACTAGACCAACCTGGCTCTAATAATATTCTGGAGCTTTACAGTTTAAGAGTAAAGAAGAAACAACAAACTTCCAGTTTGTTGAAATATGAAAGCAAATAATCAACAATAATAAATGCTTATATTAAATGCATATAGGAGGAATTTTTTTTACCTGGGTAGATACTAAGATCTGACGTAGTTCCTTCTTCAGATCATTAAAACGATCTTGATAGATGGCCAAGGCCCAAGGTTCCTTAAAGAAGCTGGTTAAAAAAGACAATAATTAGTTACCTAGTGTGCCTCTCATTAAGGGCTAAAAAGTGTTTACCTGCTTTTTTGCTTTTATAAATTACAGTTCTGGACCCATCATGATAGTTTGTTCATAAAATGCCTGCCATAACAGCATGGTCAATCAATTCTTTTAATGGATGTTCCTGATGTACAGCCAGCTTCAGTAATTACATTTAAAGTGGCTTAATTCAGAGCTGTGGCAAGAGCCAGTGAAGAATCCTGATTTTATCAGAATTTAAAAGCCTGAAGACCTGTGAGGAACTGTGTCTCCATTATCTGTTCTCATTTGAGAAAAGCAGATGGTAGGATTAACTGAACTTCTGCATAAACAAATTACATTTGTGTAGACAATGACACAAGTGTTGTTTATCATTTAGGTTTCTGGATTAATAAAGCCAGAAAACAGGCCATAATCATGTTGCAATATGTTCCTTGCACTAGTGCACCGCAGCTAAATTAATTTGTTAAACAAGGAAATCCTCAGTATGTCTATTCTCAAAATTAAAAAAAAACTAAAACAATAATATACAGATAGATATTTATGTAAATAACCCACATTTTATGACAAGGCAAAGGCTAAAACTGAATACATTGTTAAAATAACAGATGATTAAAAAATGGATTCTTGGGAATCCCTTCTAGAACAATGAAGTTCCATTATATACCTAAATGATATAAATATAAAGTATAGACAACTGAGTTACTAAAGATGAAATAGCTGCCTCTGAAAACCTAACAGCATCATGGCAAATAAGTTACTTTGATTGTTTTATAGAACTGGCAATTGTTGTTTTAAATAACTTACATAATGAAAAGCAAAAATGCTGTAGCCAAAGTTAGAAATCTGAAAAGGGACTTGTTAATGGAAGCATGATTAGATATGGCCAAAAAAGAAAGCCAATTATATAACTAGAATCAGCAACTTTATATTTTCTTCATGGTTCAATAATATGTAATTTATGGAAAGATATCTGTAAAGCTTAGGTTTGCATGCTTCATCCTGCCATCTAGGCCATTCTTGTACTTAATTAACTTTAATTAGTTCTAGTTTTCATTCCTCATGCTAGGAGAGATTCAATACTGTCACTTCAAACTGATTGTTCCCAGATGAGAAGCATGAGGAAAATACGGGAGTTTGAGGCTAAAAAAAGAAATATTTTTTTTTCAATTTTGTTTTTAGTTTGTTCATCTAGATCCCCTACTTTTTATATATGGTGAAATAATCAAATGTTTATTTTATTAAATACTGGAAAACACAAATTTGTTTTGTGTATGATTGTTGCCATTTTTATCATTGTTATTATTGATACTGTTAGCTTGATTTTAATTTTAATCTTTTTTCTTTTACTTGCTTCTCAAATCCATTTGGTTATCATATCTTGCTTGTCAATGAGTACTGTACATTTTCATTCCTCTTCATTATATTTTTTAACTCTGCATTCAACCTACAATGGTATGTTTTTTCTGTCTTCCTGTCCTGTCAGATGTCAATTATCTATACAAAACATTTTTGTAGTTTTTCAAATATATAAACAAGGCACACTCTTGTGGATTTGTGCACTCCATTCTTTCATTCATTCTGATTTCACTTCAGACTTGGTAGCTATTTTTATTCTCCCTTTAGTGACATCGGATAATCATCCTGTGCCTGGACATCAGAATTTGGCATTTGACAACCTACTAATGATAGATCATGGTTGGGAGGGTCAACAGGGCCACAGCAGCTGCCTGAATTGATTGAGAAGGTAATAATGGAGCATAATTTTACAATTAACATCTTACAGAAAAGGAGTAAAAAAAGCTTAATGTTCCAGAACAAGATGCACAGCTGACCCACTTGACTGATACTGGGAATGACAGATTAGCCTCCAAAACCTCATGTTTCTTTGGGGCCAATCTAACTTTCACAATCAACTGGCTCCACCCATGTCATGCAAATTACTTACGTGGAAATGAATTGATAGATTTAAACAATGTTGTAGAGAGACCTTACAAAAATGTGGTGGATGAATTAAAAACGACAGCCAATCTAGATTATGTACTTTGGGCATAGAAAGGTGAGGTTAATGATGGAGTGAGAAGGGATGGCTGGGTAATTTCTACCACAAATACAGCCAATATGTTAAAAAAAACTATGTGACAATTTGAAAATCAAAAAGGACAATTAAAGGGGTTGAGAGCAGCCATGAAGAAATGAGGACAAAAAAATAATCAAGAAATACAGAGGAAAGCTAAACCTCAAGAAGGTAGTGTGAGATGTTACAAATGCTATGATAGTTTTTTTTTAAAAAAAACCTTCATATCATAGAAGAAATAATTATTACAATTTAGAGAAATTGGTCAATGTTTGGAAACAAAGGCTGAACTGCTCAATTCCTATGTTTGATCATCCTTTTCTCACAAAGCAAATATAATGAGTTGAGACATGAATGGAGTTAAAGTTGGTCACAGAGTACCTAAGGGCATTCATTGAAGTTGCTTCTCCAGATGCTGATGAACAATTTCTCAGTCTGCTAAAAGAATTTGCGTTCTGTATTATTTTAACTTCTAAAATATAGTATAGGTGTTCTTGATAACTATAAACCAGGGGTGTCAAACTGCCGGCCCATGGGCCAGATGCGTCATGGCAAAACCGTGCCCACCCCATTGCCAGCAATGGCAAAAAAGTCTCGATACATTGCGATATGTCCCGTGACGTTGCAAGTTTGACACCCCTGCTATAAACATTCTTATTCACAAAAAAACTAAACATGAAGGATCCAGGAAATTATAGCCGGCCAATTTATCATCTATATTCAATAACAGGATAAAAAAATAACAGAGTTGGAAGGGCACCGTGGAGGTCTTCTAATCCAATCCCCTGCTCAAGCAGGATATCCTATACCATTTCAGACAAATGGTTGTCCAATCTCTTCTTAAAAACCTCCAGTATTGGAGCACCCACAGTTTCTGGAGGCAAGTTGTTCCACTGGTTAATTATTCTCACTGTCAGGAAATTTCTCTTTAATTCTAGAATGCTTATGTAAGGACCCACCTCAGCTAATCATCCAAGAAAGCAGAACTCTTGAAACAGGCGTTGTCTCAAAAGGAACTTTTATTAGGGGTTACTGACAATAGGGAAGTAGAGGCAAGATCTGGGGAAAAGGGAGACACAGACTTTTCTCAAGTGGATAGAGGTGGGAGAGGAAAAGCAGAAAGCAAAAGTTATCCCAAGCGAAAGCAAACTCCCCCTCCCAGCAGAATGGCAAGCTCCAAACAAGAGCACATATGCAGGGAAAACAATAAGGATTTGGGGACCTGACAGCTTCTCTCCTTGATTAGTTTCCATCCATTGCTTCTTGTCCTGCCTTCAGGTGTTTTGGAAAATAGATTGACCCACTCTTCCTTGTGGCAGCCCCTTAGATATTTGGACACTGCTATTATATCACCCCTAACCCTTCTTTTCATTAAACTAGACATACCCAATTCTTGCAACTATTTTTCATATGTTTTAGCCTCCAGTCCCCTAGTCATCTTTGTAGCTCTACTCTGTACTCTTTCTAGAGTCTCAACATTTTTTTTATATCATGGCGACCAAAACTGGATGCAATATTCCAAGTGTGGTCTTACCAAGGCATTATTAATGCCTTGATTCATGTGACCTTGATTCTATACCTCTGTTAATGCAGGCTAGGACTGCGTTGGGTTTTTTGGCAGCTGCAGCACACTGCTAGCTGATATTTAAGTGATTGTCCACTAGGACAGATAATAAAATTCGGGATGTGAAACACTTTAAAAACAATGCACCAATTATTTAGTGACAACATGAATATGTTAAGAATAAATAATGTTAGACTAACTTTATTAATTTTCATTTTGAATTATATAACTTTCCCATCAAGTCTCATCGGGAGTTCTTGGGAGGGATGACAAAAAATGTCAGGAGAATATGACAAAAGTATACACTCCTAACAAAGTCACTCACAGAGTGAAAGCTATTTCAACTGCCAGCTAAACAGAGCAGGCATCTATATTATAAACTGACTGATGATACAGTGTTAGATAATGGGCCTCTCAGGTCATATGGTAATCAACATGCTATTGAGAAAATGCTGAGAATCTTTTGAAGTACTAATGGTGTTTATTAATGGCTAGATTAAAGCTTTTGGGACACTTAGTTGCTGATGCTGTCATGCAGGAAACAAAAATCCAAATCTTCAATCACTGAATTACAGTAGGAATATGGACAAGAAAAATGAACAAGACAGAAAAAGATGAAATGAATTGACTGTGCATTGAATCTTGCCTATCAGTGATTTGTAAGAGACTGGAATAGGACACTTTCACTTAGAAGATTATACTATTTACTATTAAGGACATGAAAAACAAAAGAGTTTTGTATTTTAACTTTCTTTTGAATAAAATAAAAATAGAAAATTAAAAAAAAAGAATATCTGATACTAGAAGATGAAGTAAAATCCGTTGCTTCATTGATTATAGAAAGGCCTTCAACTCTGTTGGCTGTGCCAAGCTGTGAAATATCCTTAGGAAAATGGCAATCCCAGAATATCTTATTTTGTTCTTAGGAAACTTACACTCCAGACAGGGAACCACAGTCCACATGTAGCATAAGAAAACTGGCTTCATCTTAAACAAAATGAAATTCAATGGTGAAAAAAGCAAGGTTCTACATTTAGGCAAGAAAAACCAAATGCACAAGTACAGCATAGGTGGCACCTTGCTCAATAGTAGTAACTGTGAGAGGGACCTCGGAGTCCTAGTGGACAATCACCTAAATATGAGCCAGCAGTGTGCTGCAGCTGCCAAAAAGGCCAACACAGTGCTAGGCTNAGCAGTGTTCCAATATCTCAGGGGTTGCCATAAAGAAGAGGGAGTCAAGCTATTTTCCAAAGCGCCTGGAGGCAGGACAAGAAGCAACGGGTGGAAACTAATCAAGGAAAGAAGCAATCTAGAACTAAGGAGAAACTTCCTGACAGTGAGAACAATTAACCAGTGGAACAACCTGCCTCCAGAAGCGGTGAATGCTCCAACACTGGAAGTTTTTAAGAAGAGACTGGACAGCCATTTGTCCGAAATGGTATAAGGTTTCCTGCCTGAGCAGGGGGTTGGACTAGATGACCTTCAAGATCCCTTCCAACTTTACTATTATTATTATTATATTATTATTATTAGAAGAGAGTCAGGAAGACCCTATTTGCTCGGAGGTTAACAAGTCAGTTGGAGCCCCGACTGCTCCCCAGTCAGGCCGCCTTCCGAAGGGAGGAAGCGCCGAAATTCGAGAGTTCTGTTTTTACTTTCACTTTCCCTTTCCCCAGAAATACAAAGAGGATTCCAAACCAAGGCGAAGCTGGAGATCTGATTGTTCCCCAGGGAGAGCGAGGTTTGTTGATCAGGATGGGGCTGAATGGCAGGAACCCAGGTCCGTTGCCCGGACAGGAGGGGAGGGGAGGGGGGGAGGGCAGTCCTGAAATTGAAAGCTTCTGTTCTGACTTTTACTTTCGGCACCCCCAGAAATAACAAAACGGAACGGATCCCAAATCAAGCACTAAAAGTGCTAAAACGAGGCTCGGTGAAGAGCTAGAGAAGGAAAAGGTTTCCTTTTGGGGGGGAAAAGAGCTCGGGACGGGAGTGTGTGGGGGGAATGGGGGAGAGAAAGACCCAGCCCGGGGCTCCCCCTTCCCTCCCTTCCCTTTCTGCTTCCCTCCCCACCTTCCCCAGCTCGCAAAACCTTCCAGAAACTCACCGCAAAAGCGCCCCCGCTCGAAGGACGCCAGTACGACCCCCAAGAGCAAGAGGGGCGGCCGGGGCAGCGGCATCGTCCCCCCAACCCCGCGCGCCTACACCCGAAGATTTTACATTCAACCAAGGACACGCCTCTCTCCGCCCCGGCTCCGCCTCCCCGCGGTCCCCTCCCCAGCTCCGTTGAACTCCCCCTCCTCCGAGTCCGGGAAGAAGAGAGAGCGAGCAGCGCCGCTCTTTTCCACGTCTTGCGGGATTTTTTTTTTGGGGGGGGGGGGTTCCTAGCGAGGCGTTGCTCACAACCCGGTTAAGCGTTCAAATGACCTGGTTACCCCTGTCGTGTGAACACAGCCACCTCCTCGCTCATTCTTCTCGTGAGGCTCTCCAATCGGTCCCCCCTTCGCCCCGTAGGATTTTTTGGGGGGACCTTCAGGCAGAAAGTGGCGGCCGACGATCTGAAGGGGATGGCGGCGTGTTTGGGCAGCGTCAGGCTCGGGACCCCGCTGCTTCTCACCCCAGGTACAGGGGTAGGCAACCATGGCTCTTTTATGACTCGTGGACTTCAACTCCCAGAATTCCTGAGCCAGCACACCTGTGCTGGCTCAGGAATTCTGGGAGTTGAAGTCCACGAGTCATAAAAGAGCCAAGGTTGCCTACCCTAGGAATTCTGGGAGTTGAAGTCCACGAGTCATAAAAGAGCCAAGGTTGCCTACCCCAGGAATTCTGGGAGTTGAAGTCCACGAGTCATAAAAGAGCCAAGGTTGCCTACCCCNAGGACAAGAAGCAACGGGTGGAAACTAATCAAGGAAAGAAGCAATCTAGAACTAAGGAGAAACTTCCTGACAGTGAGAACAATTAACCAGTGGAACAACCTGCCTCCAGAAGCGGTGAATGCTCCAACACTGGAAGTTTTTAAGAAGAGACTGGACAGCCATTTGTCCGAAATGGTATAGGGTTTCCTGCCTGAGCAGGAGATTGGACTAGATGACCTTCAAGGTCCCTTCCAACTTTACTACTACTACTACTACTACTACTACTACTACTACTACTACTACTATTATTATTATTATTATTATTATTATTATTATTATTATTAACAAAAGGGAGGGACAAGTCTGATCCTATTTAGTTAACCTATATGATGAACAAATACTGAGGGAAACTGCATTACAAAAACATGAGAATGATATCAGGACAATGATTTAAAGGCTAAACAGCTTATGTAATGATGTAATGCAATGTAAGGTGGATGATATAATAATAGGAATGACTCAGCAGGTATGTGTATCCCTTTAAGAGTCTGAGTGTAAAAGGGAAGGTTTTGCTGGAGTCCTTCTCTCTCTTCTGTTTCCTTCTGTAATTGCTGTGTGTTGGAGTTTGCTGTATTACCATGTGTATGTATTTTGTTCCTAGTGTATATTGTAGATAGTGTAATATAAGCCACCATTTAATACAAAGCACTGTTTACTGTATTTACTCCTGGGTTACCTTAGCACATGCTCTGATATGAATGATTGTAAAATTGAGGGAAAAATATCAATAACCTGCCAATATGCTGATGATACTGATAATGAAAATGCAAATGATTAAAAAGTTTATAATTATTCTATGTGCCTTATTACAGAAATGTGAAGGACAGCTAATTCCCTGAAGTACGGAGTTATAGAATAGAATAGAATAGAATAGAATAGAATAGAATAGAATAGAATAGAATAGAATAGAATAGAATAGAAGGGACCTTGGAGGTCTTCTAGCTCAACCCCCTACTCAGGCAGAAAACCCTATACCATTTCAGACAAATGGTTGTCCAGTCTCTTCTTTAAAACTTCCAGTGTTGGAGCATTCACAACTTCTGAAGGCAAGTTGTTCCATTGATTAATTGTTCTAACTGTCAGGAAATTTCTCCTTAGTTCTAGGTTGTTTCTCTCTTTGATTATTTTCCATCCATTGCTTCTTGTCCTGCCCTCAGGCGCTTTGGATTAAAAAAAAATTAAAATTTTTAGATTAATATTCTGAAAATAAATATAGTGGGATAAAGTATGTCCTCACAAAACAGAAAATAAGGTCACAGATACAGAATGGAGAAAAATTGGGCTTCAATTCCAATTATGAAAAAGATGGCAGAAAAGAGGATAATGAGTATAGGAAACAATAATAGTCTTAAATTATAAGAAGGATGGTTTCAAAAGAACAGAAAAAAATTCCTAATAATAACAGCAGTTCAACAATAGAACCAACTTTAGAAACCTTTTGAAAGCTACAGTATACAAGAATGTAAATTATGGGTTCTGGCACATTTTTTTAGAATAAGCTGTTTTATCAGTTATTACCTTCTATTCTTTATAAGTTGGTGCATTTAAATTCATGCTTAATAAAAGACATAGAGATAAGATTACTAGTAAATCAAATTCTTGTATCATTAAAATAATATTGTGATTCAATAAAGCAGTATTTTATACTTTTAATGAAATTCCAAAGTTAAGTACTCCATCAGTAAAATGAAGCTATGGAAACCCAACTGAAGATGAATTAACAATCCAATCTGCTGGTTTTGCAATAAAAGATGGGAAGGAATGAAATGCAGAAAGCAAGAATTCAAATAAGTTCAGAATCCAGAACACAGGGATTTGATCAGTCATCCTGTTGATATCTGATTGTTGGGCAATGTAATCATGTATGCAAAGATCTGATAATGACAAGTCATGCTTACTCTCTTGCTTATCCCTCTGATATTATATTGTAGTTTTCTCTCTAATATTAAAGGTATACTGTAAACCACTGAAAGTTAAGGGAGGACTTGCTTCAAACCTTTAAAAATTACAATACACCTGATTTTCAGTCATTAACGGATAAATTATTATGTGGGGCTTTGAAATGTGAATTCCCCTAAAGTAAGCCTTTTTTTAAAAAAAATGCAATTATTATTAATGGTTTACAATTTTCAGCAGTTTATTTCCTTAATTTTTTGTTTATTTTTGAAGAGAAAGGTTTTTAAAAACGGCAGAATTCCCTTTTGTATTAATAAAAACAGGAGCTAGTGATACAGGTAATCCTCACTTAACAGCTGAAATTTGGATCATAATTTTGGTTGCTAAATGATACAATTGTAAAGCATGACTTCAAGTAACTGTGCTGTTTAGCAATGGCGGTTCCAGCAGTCTCTTGTTACTGGGTTTAAGCAAACCACCACGGTCATTAAGTGTGAACTTTACATGATTGACTTTTGACTTCCTACTAGCTTCCCCACTGATTTTGCTTATGGGAAACCAGTAGTGAAGGCTACAAATCATGATCACGGAACTGTGGACTCTGTGATAGTCAGAAAAATAAGCCAGTTGCTAAGAACCCCAATTATGATTATATGTTAATGGGATGCTGTGATTGCCAGAACTTTGAGAACCAGCCAGTCATAAGTACCAATCATTTGGTGCCATCATAAGTTCAAATAGTTATTGAACAAGAGGTCATTAATTGAGAACTATCTGTAGAACTTCCATCTCTTTATGTGCATGGCTACTTCTATATGTATTGTATTGCTATATCAGAGACAACATGGGTTTGTTATATTGATTTTTACAGATGCAAGAATTATACATTAATATACTTATGAAATATTTCTTAGAATAGACACAATCAAGCTAAAGTTAAGCCCTTAAAGTTCCAGCATACATATTATAAAAACCAGCAAAATTGAATGTTATTATGCAAAAATCTCTAAAGAAATCTTATGTGGTAAATTATGGTTTGGTTCTAAATTCAGTTAGTCATGCTTAGATCCTATTGAAATCATTAAGACTAGTTAGTCATGGCTAATTGAAATGTCACTCTAATCAGTGGGGGAAAGAACAATTAACTTCATTAAAATTGAACCTACTACTTCTCTCCTACAGCTTTTTGCTCATGACTGTGCCTCAAGTCTTAATCATTTTCAAAACTTTCTTGAATGAACTGTAATCCATTTTCAACATAAGAAAGCCATACAGCTTTTTAATCCCCTGATTTCTAGGCTGAGCTACTGCTCATTAGGAGCACAGTTGTTCATTTAAAATCCAGTAATGTAATACAAGAGTGATATCTCTAATGCTTGCTAGAGTTTCTTTGCTATTTATATTGATCTATTATAGAAGTCTGTTTTTAATAATACAATTCAAGGTTGGCATTTGATTTGACCAGAAAAGGAAAGCTCTTATAGCTTTTATGTATTCTTTCTTTCTGGCTTTTTTTCTTTAAAATGAACATCTAGTTATCCTAATTAGAGTTCAAAGTCTACTAAGTGGCATTAGACACATCTAGCCATGCTCACATCCTCAGTTTTTGTTTTTGTTATAAAAGAAAACTGATAACAGACTTAAAGAAATTTTCAAGAGAAACTAGAGTATAAAAACATAACTCTTTTGAATGCATGCACACAATAATACTACAGGACGATATTCCACTGACTTGTGCACTGGCCTTGACATTTTGAAAATATGTTTAGAACTTCATATTCAACATTCATTCAGGTTTTATCATGTTTGAATATCTTGTTTATAAAGATATTTTATGTAAATATATTTACAGAATGTTGTAATGTTCAGAATATCCTTGAATATCCTTATAAAGTCAGGTAATGTAAATATTTTTATATTAAATGTAATTTCAATCACACCTTTTGGAATACTTTATTTTGTTGTGACATTCTAAATATATCACTAAAGATTTTAACTTGAGTAGTTATTCTGAGCTCTTATTGTAAGAATGTAAGCATCATGCTAGTTGGAAGTTGTTTATTAGCAGATTTTTTTAAATAAAACAATGAAAGACTTAACTTGTTTTTGAGTTTGGAGACTTAATGGTGCACACAACCACTGCAGTCAGTTCCCTTAAAATAAATAAATGTTTTAAGCATTTTTAAGACTATAAAATGTCCAACTGATGGTTTTTCAACTCTTAAATATTGGAACAGGCTAAATCTTAAAAATGTTTAAAGCAAGGTAATGATTTCATATTGGATATTATTTCAATTGAAAATACACTATAGTGAGGGGGTGGTGGATTAAGATTGCATTCCATATTATATATGGGGAGAGTAACTTGTTAAAGCTCTTCTCTTACCCAGATGATTTCTCTACCCTAGAAATCTTAGCCAAATAATAATATAATTCTCAGAATGGTGTATCGTGAGAATTGGCTTAGGTCTATTCTCTAATTCTCCTAACAGTCTCAAGGTTAGGCCTGAAAACTGGAAACTAATATTCTTATTTTTCCTTTTATATAAACCCCTAAGTGGAATGAAAACAAAAACAAAAGCAGGGATCTAACATCTTTATTTCCCTTTTTAAGAGTGTTCAGACATTTTTCCTTCTGTTTATTTTTGTTTTCTTTTCCTGAAAGTATTTATTTAAGAAAACATGTTTTAAACAGGAGAGTCACAAAACTATGCCATAACATCTCACACATTTGCAGTACATTTATGCATACAGCATTGTTTTGTTGTTTGATACGCTCTCTGAGTACATGGAAGAATAGCACCTTAGAAATAATGATGGAAGTATTTTTAGTTGCCGTTTTAATGTAGAGCCATCTTGGAACTATATTATATTGTAAAATTTATTTTTCCCAAGGATATTACATACGAACTGGACAAGCAGAGTTCTTATATACAGAATTAAAATCTCATTAGTAAATAGGTATATTACATTTTCAACATTCAAGGGGGAGGAATATGAAAAGATTAAAACCTAGTAAGAAAGAGAGAGAAAGCTAAAATCAGGGACATTCACAGGTGGTAGTGAGGGGAGTAAAAATGTCAGGATGGCAGTTTCAGGTATACAATCAATGTCCTGCTTTGTTTTTTATGTGTTTCATATATGTGGCACACATTAAAAACTAGTGAGGCTTCAATTACACAGTTGTGGCCACCATCTTGAGTTTGCTGACCCTTCTATGGATACTCTGGACCAGGGGTCCCCAACCCCCGGTCCGTGGACTGGTACGGGGCTGCGGCATGCCAGCAATTGGGCCGCGCAAACAAGCAAAGCCCCATCTGCAGGATGCAGGCAGCATACAAAGCCATGGCCCCTTCGGTCCGCGGAAAAACCTCTTTCCATGTAACCAGTCCCTGGTGCCCAAAAGGTTGGGGACCTTTGCTCTGGACCAAAAAAACCACATTTCCTGAAAGTAGAAAGAGGAAATAGAATACAATGCAGAAGAAAGCTCTCTCCAGCATGCTGATAAGCTGGCTTGGGACAATC
Source organism: Protobothrops mucrosquamatus (assembly GCF_001527695.2). Taxonomy (NCBI): domain Eukaryota; kingdom Metazoa; phylum Chordata; class Lepidosauria; order Squamata; family Viperidae; genus Protobothrops; species Protobothrops mucrosquamatus. The sequence goes on from NW_015386289.1 coordinate 1,769,942, forward strand.
TTACCATTGATATTAGTTCCTGAACATGTTCATACAATTAGGGAATACAATTAGCCATTTAAGGATTTTAAGGTTTAACCCTAACCCCTGTATAGAATTTGAAAAAGAACTGGCAACCATTGCAGTCTTTCCACACATAATGTGGAAAGGCATAATATGATCTTGTTATCGTGCATTGATTAGCAACTGAACTGTAGCTTTTTACATCATTACAAGCATTCTTCAAGGCTAGCCCCACTTCGAAAGTCTTGCAGTAGTCTAGTTATACTAACGAGATAAAAGAGCTAAAGTAAAAACTAGTTACATGAAATAATCTACATATGGGCAAATCAGAACATTTGCTGCACTACAACATTGCAGATAAATTACACAATTTTAAAAACTGAGCTGCACAGGTTATTAGATGCAATTCTCAATTCTAGCTATCACATTTAAAACTCTTCATGGCACAGGACCTGGCTGAATGAGGGATCCCTTAATTCAACTGCCTCTGCCCATTTGATACAATCAAGCAGAGTGGATGAACTCGGAATCCTATAAATTAAACAATGGCATCTAATGTTGCGGCATCTACGGTATTTTCTGGAACAGTATCACCCTACAGATTTGTATATGCTTCCCATCCTTATAAAATTAGAAAATTATTTTTTTAAAAAAATTTCTTCTTCAAGACCTTAGGATAGGGTGCTTGTCCTTTAGTTATGTTAACAACATTCGGTTTCTAATTTGTGTATTGTCTCTGGATGGCTGTGACCTTCTGTTCTGTTCTCCACAATCATCAAGGCATTATGTAGGCTCAAAGTTTGATAAAAAATAATAATTAACTAAAATAAATTGACATTTTTTTCTTAGAGTATTAAAGACTATGAAGTTTCAGGGTCATACAAATCATTTGAGATTTCATATGACACAGCTAAAATCCCATCAAATTTCAAGCCGTATCAAATCTCATACGTGTGATTTCAGCATACCTAAGACCAATGAAGATATCAAAGGTAAGATAACAAGGTGAAAATGTGCTGATCTTGGAAAATTTTGACCATTTAATATAATTTTTGTTTACAATTTCTTGGGACTTGAACCACTGCAGGAAAACCCAATTATCACAAAATCATAATAAAATATACTTGAAAAGATTCTGTAATAATTATTAGAAAGGAAAGCCTCCTTTGGCTTCTCTGTTCTGCTGGGCTGATTTTAAGAAAATATTTTTTCCAATTTATAAAATTCAAAATGCACATATTTTTGTAGATTTGAAGCTAGTTTTTAACGTTGGAAAGATGTCTTGTTAAAGCTCAGAACTGATTCCAGCACACTAAAATCACATTTGAAATCACAGGAAAAAAAATCCAACATGTCAAATTTTACCTGGCAACTGTCATTTGTGTGCATTCCCATCAAAGGGGCTTTTCCTATATTAACAAGAAGTTAAAGTCATATGTAATGATTTATCAGAGAGTATTTAGCAGAAGTTTATAGTTCCCAAGAATCATTTTAATAGTGGGAGGTTGACCAAAATCTATAAAAGATATTGTGTCCTATTTTTTTCAGTTCAGTGAGAAACAGTGGAAAAACAGACTCGTCACTGTCAAGAAAATGAAATAGCTGTAAGGTCTTGCCTGACAAAAGCCAGTTTATCGGAAATTGAAAGAAGTGCTGCATCTGAAGCTCCAGTTACAGATAGTAGGAATTAACCCAGCTGGAATATAAATGATGAGCTTGTAGAAGAACCAGCATTGTCAGAAATGGTGGGATTTATTATTCTTGTAGGCCACATCTAAATTTAACTACGGTAATTTTGAAACACAATTCTGCTGTCACAAAATCCATCACCAAAGAGTTAAAACTTTGAATCTGATGAATACAATTCATGGCTAGATATGGCCTCTAATTCAAAAGATAATTTGCATGTCACAAAGAGGCAAATTAACTCCCAGGTGACAGCTGTTTCACTGAGTTCATTCTTGGCATTGGCTACCATGCTGGGAAAAACTAATCCAGTTATAAAAGGATTTTTTTTAAAAAAAGCCTTGGAGTGAAGAACTTAACTGTGCTCTTTATTGGAAGTCTGTAAAATAATAGAAAAAAATCTATTCCTATATTTTGTCCTAAAAATGCTATAGTTCTAGGTTGCTTCTCTCTTTGGTTAGTTTCCATCCATTGCTTCTTGTCCTGCCTTCAGGTGCTTTGGAGAATGGCTTGACTCCCTCTTCTTTGTGGCAACCCCTGAGATATTGGAACGCTGCTATCATGTCACCCCTTGTCCTTCTCTTCATTAGACTAGACATACCCAATTCCAGCAACCGTTCCTAATATGTTTTAGCCTCCAGTCCTCTGATCATCTTTGTTGCTCTTCTCTGTACTCTTTCTAGAGTCTCAGCATCTTTTTTACATTGTGGTGACCAAAACTGGATGCAGTATTCCAAGTGTGACCTTACCAAGGCATTGTAAAGTGGTATTAACACTTCATGTGATCTTGATTCTATCCCTCTGTTAATGCAGCCTAGCACTGGGTTGGCTTTTTTGGCAGTTGCAGCACACTGCTGGCTCATATTTAAGTGATTGTCAACTAGGACTCTGAGATCCCTCTCACAGTTACTACTATTGATCAAGGTACGACATAGTATACCTGTGTATTTGGTTTTTCTTGCCTAAGTGTAGAACCTTACTTTTTTCACCATTGAATTTCATTTTGTTAGATAGTGCCCAATGTTCAAGTCTGTCAAGATGCTTCTGTATCTTAAGCCTGTCTTCTGGAGCGTTGGCTATTTCTGCTAGCTTGGTATCTGCAAATTTGATGAGTTCCCCATTTATCCCATCATCCAAATCATTGATGAAGAGGTTGAAGAGCACTGGGCCCAGAACAGAGCCCTGGGGCACCCCACTACACACTTCCCTCTATGTAGATGCAGTTCCATTGAGGACCACAGGCTGATAGGTCTGTAATTTCCTGTATCCATTTTTTCCCCTTTTTTGAAGATGAGAATTACATCAGCTCTTTTGCAGTCCTCTGGTAGTTCCCCTGTGCTCCAGGATCTTTGAAAGATATAGTTCAGTGGTTCTGAGATCACATCTGCCAGTTCCTTCAGAACCTTGGGGTGTAGTACATCTGGTTCTGGTAATTTGAACTTGTGTTTCTAATCTGGTTTTTACGGTACTGTTTTTGATAGATTGGACTGTTTTTTCCCTTTGTGTAAATACGGATGCAAAAAACAAGTTGAGTAGTTCTGCTTTCTCCCTGTTGCTTGTCACCTTCTTGCCACTTTCTCCCACTAGTGGACCAATCATTTCCTTAACTGTTTTCTTGTTTTTTACATGTTGAAAGAAGCTTTTTTTGTTATTTTTGACTTTTGTTACAAGCCTTAGTTCATTTTGAGCCTTAGCTTTCCTCACTTCATCTTTGCAGGTTCGGGCTATTTGCTGATATTTTGCCTTAGTTATGTGCCCCTCTTTCCACTTTTTATACTTATTCTTTTTGTCTTTCAATTTATCAGAGAGTTCTTTATGCAGCCATGCTGGTTTCTTTTGAGAGCTGTTATTTTTCTTCTTCATTGGTATTGTGCTAGACTGGGCTTTTATAATCTCACTTTTCAAAATTTCCCAAGCTTCTTGAGTTGTTTTCCCCTTGAGGATTCTCATCCATGGAATCTTTCTCAAGCTCTGTCTAAATTTGTTGAAATTAGCTCTCTTAAAGTTAAAGATGTATTATACTTGCCACAATTCCCTTTAGTATCTTGACATTCTGGGTTCATACATTGTGTAAAGCCATAATATAGTTTTGGTTCAGGTGTTGTGTGAATTACAGAATTGTGGAGTTACAAAAATAATGTAATTCAACCCTCTGCAATATTCTGGAAAACCAATTCTTGAGAAGTGGCTGTCCAACTTTAAAAAATCCACAATTAACTCTAGAAATGGAGAATCCACAACCTCTGTCAGTACCTAGGAAATCTAGGTAACTGCAATTTATATCTAATCTGTTCTCATTTCTGTGGAAAATAATTCCTAACCATCTTCCTGGTAGTATCTTTTTAAGCATATTGATATTATTCATCTTCCATGTGTTTACTCCAGCCTGTATTTATGTATTTACCAAATTTAGACATTGCCAATCTCACTATCCAAATGACTCAGCTTCTCCTCTAAGGACATGTTCTCAAAGTGTTCCTTTGACACCCTTTTCTGAGCATTTTCTAACTTGTCAATATCTTTCTAGAAATGTAACCATCCATTGTGTTTTTAAAACACTAGAATCAGAGTTTAACCTAAGAACAAAAAATTTAAAACAAAGGTTTTCACATTAGTAAATAATATAAAATTTTACATGATTTATTCTTTAATTCAGCAGAGCAGGACCTTTAGGGATGCTATTTTACATTATATGAATTCTGAAAAAAGTATTGCTTAAAAACAAAACACGTAATTTGTGATTTAGCAGATATGTGGAATAATACACAAGCCTTTCTTCATTTGACAGATGATGTAGAACTGCATGAATCTGGCTTAGAACAACCAAATATAAATTAAAAAAAAACATAAGCATTTTGTATAGGATTGTGTATTCGATAAGTCCTGTTAGTGTTCCATTTTCTAATATTAGCATATTTTTTTTTAAAAGACATTTTTTTCAACACTGGGACAAAATGCATTTGTTTCCCTCTTACTGTACACCATTATGCAGGTCACTTTCTCATTTTTCATGTTCCTCTGATTATATACTCTGATCATTTATGTAGATACTAACCATTTGATGTATAGCATCATCAAAGAAATGATCAAGATTCTTAGGTACATATGTAAATGATAAATCCACTTTTCAAAGTGCATTGGAAACATTAAAATTTAATATTTTTTTCCCCAAAGGAAGTGTTAGCAAAACGGCTTTTCCTTATGCTCTAAAGCGGAATAATAAAGAGGATTTCTGCTAGGGTTCTATGGATCAAAATCAGTTTGCATGCATCTTCCCTAATTTACATTATTGCTAAAGTACACTACTCAAGACTCCTTGAAGAAATAGTCTTCATCATCAGGGAAACTCCTGGAGGGTCAAAACCTCAACAGGGTGTTGCATGATTGAAGTCCTGACTCCTGACCCTGTTTAACATTTGTTGCATATATGGCATATGTAAAAAAGGCACAGGGCTTTTAACTGCACAAATGTCACACTAACTATTCTCTGAAAACATCTCAACTTATAATTATCTAATATGTTAAAAAAGAGATTTAATTGCTGTGTCAACAGAAGATTCATATATTTTTTCTTGGTAGTATGCAGCCTGAATGACACATTCAAGTATTAAAAAACTGCAAGTATGTGTCGATTGAGGCTGCTGGATGCCATTCCCCAACAGATGAACATCATGCCACTGAGACTGGAAACATCTCTTAGTTCAAACAGACAAGGGAGAAAAAAATTGGACATTCTTTCTGTGTAGAGATAATGGAGTGCTACTAAGAAATATATGTACAACGTTCTCTCACTCAAGCTTTCTACTAGGAAAGGCAATCAAGCAACTACTTTTAAAAACCAGCAACAGGCAGTGTGCTGCCTACAACCATCAATATACTGCTAAAACAAAAATCTCTGCCCCACCCTCTTTTCTTTACATATTATTTTAATTTTTTAAAAAACAAGAACTGGCTTTCAGCAAAGCAAAACATTCGTTTCTATGACCTTTTAGTATTTTTGGACAGGCCTTATCCAGCATAGTGAACAGGCAAGACTCCTAAAACAATAATTTTGTAGTACATCTATCACAAGTGCTCAAAATCTGAAACAGTACTATAGCTCTCAGCCCTAAAGACTAGCCACATTTTAATTAATTACTCTCTTTGAAAAATGTGTACCCCCCCCCCTCTTTACAATCAACGTTTCTGATAGTAGCTTATACAGTAGTATATTCAAATATACAGAATAGTAAAGTCACTAAGCAATTCCTAACAATGTTCTTCATGGACTCTCTGCTTACCTTTCAGGAACAAGTATCCGTTATTTATGTTGCCTATGACCAGGACAAGATGCTTCTTCAAAAGTGAAATCTGCCTCAAATAGCTACATTATAATAGATTTCATAAGCAGAATAAAATTTTATCTTACCTATAGAGATTTGAGATAAGTCCCTCCCTCCAGCGAGAACAAAGGTTATTAAGAAGACGTTCATGGTGTCCAAATAAACATATGTAGTTGGAAACAGGAATAGGTTTCTTTGAAAAGCAAGTAATGGTTTCTATTATGCTGTATTGATTGACATGTATTCTGAAGTAAGTTCCCTTTATCGCATCTCCTGTTGTGATTGCCATCCCCTATAATAAATTGAGAAAAGTGTTGGGACAACAGGCAAAGCTAGATCACATATCAATCTACTCACTCCAGGAAGAGAACAAGGAAGACAGGGAGGAAGGTTGGTTAGTACAAAAATGCTTTATATCAATGCCTTACAATAGGATTTCTCCTTATACCACAAAGTTTATATTCCAACATTGTTATCAGCAGCAAGATTAGCTCTATTTAAATGTTCTATCAGTTTCTTTACAGGAAAAGATTTCCAAGCAATGGAAATCTTCTCAGCAGAACTACTTGGTACATATATATTTAACAGTGATGCATAAAAAGGCAAGAAGAACATAACTATTATATATATATTTGTTTTAAGGTGCTTATTAGTATTGCTAGCAAAAAATTCATGCATTTAATTAATATACTAGAGGACTGAAAGCACTGTAAACAATGTTGTGACAGTCATGTCATTACACCTCATGTAGCATTTTGACTGATTTGTCTGATTTATAGGCTTACTATATGTCCATAAGTTTCCTGAAAAAGAAAAAAAAATATCCCCAAGATACTTGTAATTCAAATCTCAACTGTTTATTACTCAGGGAGTACTTACATAATTAGGTTGTGATTCTTGTACATCCAAGCGGGCAGGAATCCCAGGTTTAAAAATATGCACATAATTATATTTTCCAGGTAGAACACCACCTGTGAAAAACAATGTTTTCAAGACATGTAGATTATATAAAATCAGTAAATTTATTAATCATCAGGCCTTCAAAGTACTTTGTTATTTTTTAAAACCAATCCAGGGTGACTGAAAGAACAGACGAAACTTTGTTGCAATTCAATTGATGGCCTGCACTGTAGTGGTTACATGCTGGACTGAAATTCTAACTTCAATCACTGTAATCTTTTCAAGAAATGCAAAAGATAAATTCTGCTTTCTGTAAACACCACAGCTGAGAGGACCAGAATACTGGATGAATATTCAAGATCTTTTTAATAATGAAAAGGGATTACTGGATTCTCAGACCCGCTTCATGCTTGGCATAGGAGATGCCATGCAAATATGTTAAATGAAAAACATGACTGTATGACAAAGAAGTGAGGAAACAGATTTAATCAGGCAACTGGGGTAGGTTATGATTTTCTAATGATTATTTTTTATTTAACAACTAGTTTGATCATAAAAGTTGCAAAATGTGAGTTCTACTGCAACTCTTATCACTTCTTTTAAACCATTTTCTCTATTTGAAGAGAAAAGAAGCAGAAGGAAGAATGTGAGAAGAGAGGAAATTGTGTCTGCAAGAGTTCAACAAAGTAAATGGCAAAGTTTTGCCCAATTTTCTTTCATGTACTGTCCACAATAAGAGGCTTTCTGGGCTGCTTGCAGATCCTGAAACTCTTAGGTGTACTCCCTCTCTGAGCCCCTAAAACTTGCTTCCTATGAAATGAGGAAATTTATTAAAAATATTAGCAACAATCAAGTTAATTCTATTTTAGACTGAATCAAATCAAAATTAGTTTTTCTCTTTCTCAGGTTACTGTTGTAATTTGAAATGTGGTCAAAACCGGAGCCAGTTCTGGACTTTCTGGCATCCTAGACCAGGGGTAGGCAACCTTGGCTCTTTTATGACTCGTGGACTTCAACTCCCAGAATTCCTGAGCCAGCATGGCTGGCTCAGGAATTCTGGGAGTTGAAGTCCACGAGTCATAAAAGAGCCAAGGTTGCCTACCCCTGTCCTAGACAGTCATATTCTGGTAACCCAATTGTTTGGCTCATCTTCCAATTTTGTTAGGAATTGCAAAAAAGACATTCTTATTTGTTGTTGTTGTTACTGTTTGTGTTTCTGAGCATTATAGTTATTATTTTCTGCCTTGGACTTTTTTTCTCTCTCTCTGACATTTTCAATTAGAATAGATTAGAATAACAGAGTTGGAAGGTACCTTGTAGGTCATCTAGTCCAACCCCCTGCCCAAGGAGGAGTCCCTACACCATTTCTGATGGATGGCAGTCCAGTCTCTTCTTGAAAGCCTCCAGTGATGAAGCACCCACAACATCTGAAGGCAGTCTGTTCCATTGGTTGATTGTTCTCATTGTCAGGAAATTTCCAGGTTGAATCTCTTCTTGATCATTTTCCATTCATTATTCTTTGTCTGGCCTTCAGGTGCTTTGGAAAATAGGTTGAACCCCTCCTCTCTGTGACAGCCCCTCAAATATCGGAACACTGCTATCATGTCCGCCCTGGTCCTTCTCTTCACTAGACTAGCCATACCCAGTTCCTGTAACCGTTCTTCATGTTTTAACCTCCAGTCCCCTAATCATCTTTGTTGCTCTTCTCTGCACTCTCTCCAGAGCCTCAACATCTTTTTTATAGTGTGGAGACCAAAATTGATTGCAGTATTCTAGGTGTGGTCTTACTAAGGCTTTATAGAGTGGTATTAGTATCTCACGTGATCTTCAGCAATTTAATGCAATTTAGGATTGCATTGGCTTTTTTGGCTGCTGCCGCACAGTTGGCTCATATTTAATTGATTGTCCACTAAGACTCCAAGATCCCTCTTACAGTTGCTGCTATTAAGCCTGGTTTCACCCAATTAACTTACACTATTAAATTATATTTAACCCCTAAATTATATTTAACCACTCTGGTTTACAGAATGCACTGTTACTACCTTTTGCTTTTTCATAGTGTTTTTGGAAGTCTTTTCAATTTTGGGACCCCTTAAAATTTGGTGTCTCTAGGTGGGTGGCTACTTGGCCTTAGCCTAGACTGTCTTGGCCCCAGCCAGAAAAATATTACCTTTTAAACTGCACGGAGCCATTCATTTCCCAGGGCCTGGAGGCTTTTTCTGCCCATTTAATCCTGACAACCAGAAAGTGTGTTCTAATGGTCCCCTCTACCAGGAGGTGAAGCATGAAGAAGAGATCAGATATCAGAGTTCTTAGTGGCAGCTCCCCTCCTGTGAAACAGTTGATCCCCTGAGGTGAGGATGACCCTCACACTCAAGGACTTTTATGTACAAATATACACAAATTTACCTATACAGTATCTGTTTCCTAATTTTGTTACAATTTATTTACTGAAGGTTTACAATGTAATTTTATTTCATTGTTTTTTTAATATTTGTAAACCTTCTAGAATTCCTGAGGAATTGGCTGAAGAGGGCTTGGTGTGGAAGATGTCTTTTTGTTTCTACATAGTGTTTTTTTTTTTGTGTGTGTGTGTGGGGGTGTTTGGCTGACTGATATTTCATTCTGACTTTGGATGGAGTAGCACTCAGGCCTTTGGCAAGGAAGGATAAAACCTCTCATTTCATCATACTTGCAATCTTTTATCTTTATCTTGTATATTCCATTGCTTTCATTGTACTTTTTTTTTGTTATGAGCTGCCCAGTCATTACAAGTTAGGTGACATACAAGATTCATAAATTACAATGCTTCATTGTGCAGTCAGTGAGATGTTCAGATTGGATTTGGCATTTTTATCCACCTATTAAGTCCCTCCCAAGGTCCTGGAATAGAAAGATGTTGATTTTGGATGGTGTTGAACTTATCATTGCAGGATGTAAACTGTTTGAGTAAAGCTGCCTTTTGCAATTGACTGATGGTGATTTTGTCAATGTGATGGTGTTCAAGTGAGGCTCCAGTTGTTTTGGGATTGCACCCAAGGCACCTATTACTATTGATACTACCTTTGCTTTTTTTGCTATAATTGTTCTATTTCTATTTGTAGACCTTTGTATTTTGTTTTCTTCTCCAGCTCTTTTTCTTCTCTTCTGCTGTCTCCAGGTACTGTCATCTCCACTATCTAGACTTTTTTGTCTTTTTTAAAACCAACAATTGTTAAGTCTGGGTTGTTATATGGTTAGGTGCCTGTCTCTTTAAATTCTAAAGTCCCAGAGCACTATTATTATTATTTAACCTGCATAAATACCTAAGAAGCAGTTCTAATTTTCCTGTATATAGCCACAACAATACAGTTTTTGAATTTGGATTTGGTGCACATGCTAGATAATCTTGGCAATAAATAAATACTTAAATAAATAAGCAAACAAAACAGAAAAAAATATTTTGTCAATGAGTAACAATGTTGTTTTTCTGAATTTGATATATCATGAATTGATATTTTTACTTCAAAATATTTTTGATATATCAAGGTGAAATTTATAGAAATGCAAGATTATTAAAAACAAATGTATTTGACTCACCTTGAATTTTGCTTCCCTTGTACATAGGAATTAGTCTATCTAAATCTTCTGGAGGTTCAAAAATTGGCTCTAGAGTTGGATCAAAAAGATTCAGCATGGTTGCAGCAAGCTGAAATCCAATCTCTTTTGAGCTGAAATTGCTGTGTGTCCATTCATTAGCATAGTAGATATTGGAAAATTTGGTTAAAGGACCTGCAGCTCTGATGCTCACATCATTAGTATGGAAGTTGGTATCAATCACAAGCCTCCCATCATAGACAAGGCATGCATCATTAACTGCTTTGAAAGTCTCATAATCCACTTTTCTTTTGGTAAAGTTAAAGAATGCCTAAAATAAATTGAGAGTCATTAGTCATCCTCTAAAGCAACATCCAGAATACAAATCTGCTTACTCTGACTGTGAATTTTGCTTAATTTGCAACCAGTATTTAAATTTAGCGGAAACTAAACACAAACAGAATGACAGTGAGTATTATTAAAGAATACTTTAGTAACATTCTAGACCAGGGGTGTCAAACTGCTGGCCCGCGGGCTGGATGCATCCTAGCGAAACCGTGCCCACCCCATTGCCGGCAGTGTCAAAAAAGTCGCAATACGTCGCAACACGTCACGTGACATTGCGAGTTTGACACCCCTGTTCTAGACAATCACAGATAAGTTCTAGTATGTGGTTAAATAATTAAACTTAGTTTAAACTTAGAATCTTTAATGTTCAAAGCAGATAGGTATCCTCACTATGTCAGTGTAATGCAGGCACTTTCCAATAGATAGAACATAAGCAAAGTATATTGCTTGCCTGGGGTAAAGCAGGGCTTTGGATGCATTTTGCAGCATACTAGACAAAATATACTAAACTTACTGTTAGTGAATTTTCCATTAGCAAAGCGCTGTATATTGTGTGGAGCATTGGTATAATTAAGACTAGCAACCTAGACTATTCCTTCCATCATCTAATGAAAGCCTCAACTGACCAAACCCATGATGAGTGGAAAAGGTCAAGATGAGCTGATGACAACTGTGACAATGGAAGATTGTGACTTAAAGAGTAAATAATTAACAGTAGGAATTAATACATGAAAATGGAAGAAAAAATATACAGTAGTTGTGAAGGATGCCATAGACAAGCAATATAATTTTGTGGAGTGGAGTTGATTAATGTATTTATGGAAGAGAGGGTGTACATTTAATTACAAATGAGAAGGTTAAAATGTATTTCAGAAAGTATGACTTGGTGTCAGCTAGGGTGTTGGTTCAAATGAAAAAATGAATACAAGTAAAGATAGTCTTCAACTTATGACCACAATTGAGCCCCAAATTTCTGTTACTAAGTGACATGTTTGTTAAATGAACTTTGTCCCATTTTACAACCTTTCTTGCCACAGTTGTTAAGTTAGTAACACAGTTGATAAGTGTGTTACTTATCAAAGCAGTCCCCATTGACTTTGCTTGTCAGAAGGTCGCAAAAGGTGATCACACATGACCTCAGGACACTGCAACCGTCATAAATATGAGTCAGTTGCCAAGCATCTGAATTTTGATCACATGACCATGGGGATGCTGCAACGGTTGTAAGTATGAAAAATGGTCATAACTTACTTTTTAGTGCCACTGTAACTTCAAACGGTCACTAAATGAACTATTGTAATTTGACGATCACAAATGGACTGGCAGTTCCATCACTAAGCAATGCAGTTGTTAAGAAAGACATCATGTGACCAAGATGGACTTGTGATTTTGCTTCTGCTGCAGTTCTTACGCGAGGCATCACATGATCATGGCTTGCGATTTTACTGCTGGCTCCTACATTGACTCTGCTTATAGAAAGCAGGCTTCAAACTGCGCAAATGGCAATCATGTGACTGTGGGACAGCGAGATGGTTGTAAATGTCTACCAACTGCAAAGTGCCCAAATGTCAGTTATGTCACCATGGGAACGCTGATATATTTGGTAAGTGTGAGGACCTGTTGTAATTTCAAACAGTTGCTAAACAGGAGCATCGTTAAGCAAGGACTAGCTGTAATTTAATCAAAGATGCATGTTACATGGCACATAATTTTTTTTGCTAATTCATTCTTGGTTAAGGGGAAAGTATGTAAAATTCTAAATAAATGTGATGTATAGGGAAAAACATTTTTTTAGATGATAAGTGAAAATGAGACAAGACAATACTGAAAAAAATTATTTGTCCATTCGCAGTCCCAAAAATGAATGAGAATGGTGACTGATAAGTATCTGCTTAAAAAAAGGGCTGTATCAAGTATGCGGTTTAAACATAAGTCTATTCATATGTACAAATGGAAAAAAAATCAATATAAAGCTAAGAGCCCAACTGATTTTACTGTTTAACCATGAATGATTAGAGAATTAGTGAAGGATACAAGCCATTTTTAGTAGTGTCAAAAGTCGAATTTAGGAAAAAAAGACATTGAAGAAAGTATAGATATTGCAGAAAAAGAAAGTATGAGTCTTGTTTGACATAGAAATAATAGATTAATCTCCCAATTTATCAAATGGGAAAAAGTTGTAAGAAAAATGTAAGAAGATGTAAGAAAAAATGATGTGGTACTCCAATCCTATTTGGTGAAAATAGAGTTTAGAGTTCTGGGTATAATTAGCCTCTGGGTAGGATTAACATGTTTCCCAATGAGCTTAGCTTTTTTTTTATCAGTGAAGGATAGATTCTGATCCTCACTATAAGCAAAATTAGCTTTATTAAGACTCTCTCCTTTCTACCTGCTTTTCTTTAGTTATGATGATAACATCTTTTCTAAAATCTCTGTTTAATAATCCCTGAAGCTTATCATCGGCATCTTGGAGCTCTGAAATGTAGAACATTCTTTTTCAGAATTCTTATATCCCAATGAATTTGGGCACATTGAATCTATAGAACATGTTGTTCTTTATTCCTTATTTTATCTTAAATTTCCAGTACCTTGCCATATTGGTCAATTTCATGCATATTCCTCTAATTTAATCCTCCTATAACATTTGTATATTTTGCACTGCAACTTGTGCCCGTTAGTATAGAATATTTTGTTATTTTCATTTTAATTCCATTTTTAATTATTACACTTTATCACTTTTATTATAGCACATAATTATAACCTATTTAGTACATTATCACATGTTATTATACCATTAATAGTAACGATAACTTACTCTTTTGTCCTTTGTAGAATTATTAATTTGAAACTATCCCACCTTGTTATAGAATAGATCTTTGCCATCCTGTGGTCTACTTGGAGCATTACATGTTCTTTTGGGATCTCATGTTTTAATTCATTTGTAAGCAGCTAACCATGATTTTGGGGCTCTATGATTTATCTCTTTCAGTACTGAATGCTTGCATTTAATGTTTAAAGTTTAAAAATATTTTTATATGCCAAGTTCTTTTTAAAAATAAAATGTAGTTTTATTTACCCCCTGTTAAATTGGTCTCTCCCTCCCTTCCTCTCTCTCTCTCCCTCTCTCTCTC
>NW_015386289.1:1784246-1803314 GCF_001527695.2 Protobothrops mucrosquamatus
AGTTACCTCCCAAAAGCAGAGAACAGGGAACCGAAAAACCCATTACCTGCGTAATTTGATCTTTGTAGGTTTAGACACATCCTGAATATATTTTCCAGGGCCTTAATGACTATTCTACCAAGCACCAGTTTGCAGTGTATCTCTTGACTGCTGGCTTCTTTACTGTTGATTCTAAATAGTAGACAGTTGATCATCTATCTACTACCAGTGAGATAGCTACCAGTTGAGCTATCTACCTCTTCAGTATCTTCATTGTTAATTCTAAGGCTGGTACATGTTGTCAAGTACATTTAATCATAATTCTCTCTTTTTTCATTTTGCTTCTTTACTCTCAGGACTACAGCTTGCAAATTATTTGCATTTTCATGTATCAAGGTCATTAGCATAATGCAAGTTATTGCTGTTTCTTTCTCCATTTTTAAAACCATTCTCATTTTCTTCCAGTCCAGCTTTCTTCCATATATATTTCACATATAGGTTGAGTGAATGAATGAATGAATCAATCAATCAATTGATCAACCAATGTCTATATTAAACAACTTTACCTTATTTATTTGCCAACCTGAAGCCAGTTTCTTTTGTCATGTTCTGTCTATGCTATGGCTTCCTGGTCTGGGTATAGGTTTCACATGAAGACAATGAGATGTTTTGGGATTCCCATTTTTCTAAGCACATTCCACATCTTGATGTGATGACTGAAGGCCTCTCTATAATTAATGAGCATGCATTCACCTATTTCTAGTATCTTTGGTTTTCTTAATTATCTAATGTGCATCAGTTCCTCAGCCTTTTCTAAAACCAGACTGCACATCCGGCATCTCCATTTCCCTATTAGACAAACCTAAGGATTATTTTGCTACCATGAAAAAAAAATTAAACCTGTTTTTGAAAGACTAACAATCTTATATGGACTTTCTGTAGAAAGAATAAAAGATTGAATTGATGATTTAGGGATTTGGGGAACAAAAAGGGTTAAAAGTAGAGGGGAAGGGAATTACAAAGTAAGAGAAAAAAAGAAAGGAGAAAGAGTAAGTAAGATGGCAACTACTTGATAGAAAAGAGGGTAGAAATCATATTTTCTTATTTTTCTTTTCTTCTCTTTTTATTTTTATTAATCTTTTCTCTATTTTATAGCTTTACTATAATTAAGAATATTTTTTTTAAAAAAAGAACATCTGACATCTCCCTTTTCAAATAGAGCTCAAATCTGCATTGGACAAGGATTAGTTTGCTAGTATATGAAGTTAGGAATATGTATGATAGCTGGCAAACTCTTTTAATTTTATTTGGTACTGAGATGTGAATTTCTTCCAATTTATTTGCTACATCTATTTTCCATTGTCTGAATTTGCTGGCATAATTTGGTTAGAACCAGTACTCATCCTGATTCTATTGCTTGCCATATTTTTATAGCTATTATATTACTTTATTCTGTAAGACAAAACTAGCTTATTCTGTAAGATCAAGCAAACCAATACAGTTATGGTTAAAACTTAAAACATAGCGTAATCAAAGACTAAAATACAATTCATATCCGAAGTTCAAGCTAGGTTTCAGACATAGCCAGACCCAGAAGCAGAATTCTAGCGTTCAAGCCTGTTCCAATTGTTCAGTTGATATATATTAAAATGCAGCAAAGGCACATACTTACAGAACATTGCAACTTAAATGCCTTTGTATTAGTAGTGAAAGATGCACATGTGATTGGATCTGGGTGATCGCCATCATTCCACTGAGCCAATAGACTATCATGGTGTTCAGTTACACCAGACCTGGACAGTGCTTTCTTGATAGCTCTTTCTATTGCGTTGTTATTGAGAGAAGTAATATTGGAGTTCGAGGGAGGGTGCACAAGGTGTATACAATAGCCACTAATTCCTAACGATAAAAGGGATTCTATAGTGGTGTATACATCAATTGTATTCCCATAGACAATAATATTCCCTGGAGAAAGCAAAAGAAAAAAAACAGAATAAACCTCATTAATATAATTAATATGATAAATCTGAAGTTATCTGTGACCTCCTTGTTGCTCTGATACTATGAAGTAAACAGAATTACCTAACAATAACAGTTAAAAATAATTTACTAAAAAATCTGCAGAATATATTCCAGAAATAGGAAACACTTTTCATCAAAGCAGGGAAACTTCATTTGTTTGAGATCCATTGGAAAAAGAGGAAAGGGAAAAAAGTACCATCTTTTATCGTATCACTTTAGCCAGCCACCCTCTATTTTTGTTTATAAGATTTCCAAATAAAAACAATAAAGTTTAAGTATGATGGGAAATTTGAAAAAAGAAAAGGAAAAACATTGCCATCAGAATTCTCTTTACAAGTAGAGAACTTATTTATCCCTCATCTATCTGTTCTCTGTCAAATGTAATGAAATCAATAAAATAGAGGCACCAGAACATAAGATATTAGTGGCCTTCTAGATCCATTTTCACTAATGTAACCCCAGAAATGTTGGGTTGCAATTCTCACCCTCTCTATCCAACATGGTGGGCATCTAAGTTATTGCATATGAAATCTAAAGAAACTGAAATTCTGTTAAATACTGTAAATACTGTACTGTAAAGTGAAGCTTTCTCTCAACACATAGTTGTTATATACTGTTATATATTATTTCCTTCCACAGTGGCCTATCTCATCCTTACAATCAGGAGAGGATGATCTACTGATGGGACTATGGCTTGTTGACATTCATTCAGTTGGAGTATGAAGACAAACAATCTCTGTATCGGTGCCCACATTGTAGAAAAAACTTTATTTGGAGTCAGTGAACTCCAAAAATAGAGTGTTGTTACCAAAATTTGAAAATTATTTATTTGCCTAGACCTTCTTTTGATGTTATCAGCCAACCTAGTAATTGAATGTTGATTTTTAAAAAGCTGTTTTTGCACTTTATATATAGTTTTAAATATATTATATTCTTCTAAACAATTTTGGTATTTGCAAATTAAAAGTAGTGCAAAAATTATGAAAATGAATAATGAATAACTCTAGTTAATGTTATGGCTTAAATCTAAGTAGACCTAAGATCTATTGACTTAGATTAGCATTTTTCCTCAAGAGCTCATGTTGACTGACAGTATTAGATATATTTCCTCAATCTGGAATACGATTTTGGAAGTAAATTTACAAAGCCTATCTAAACTAGCCATGCATTTTTGAGTTTTACCAAAGCTAAAGAATTGATTAAGTAGCAAATAATAGATATCAGTTTGCAGAAAGAATTTTAGGTGCTTCCCTTTTATTTAAAAGGGAAATCCTTTGTCCCATCCTGACTAAGTTTCTATATAGATGTGTTACTGCAAAATACTGTAGGTCGTTTCATGTTTTAACATGCTATGTTCAGTCTTACTGAAATAAGTTACCAATATATCCTCTTTACAGAGATGTTTTGTCTCTGGAACAGCTGAAATTGTGAATGATAAATTTCATACTGCTGATGTTATGATTAAATTTATCACCTGTATTTAACTGTGTATTTTATTTCTAAATATGTTTCTTTATAGATTAAAAAAGATTTATATATTTATTTTTCAAACCATGATGACATCAGCTTTAGTTACCAAATTCTGCTCCAAAGTTTTTATCATCACATGATTGATAGATAAGTGGTATTTTGTGAAACAAATGAGAAATAAAAGATGCGATTTGGTCACTCTAATTTTTATGTCATTTTATATTACTCTATTTAAGGACACTGCTTTATTTTTATATCTTTTGCAAAATAGTTTTATAATGTAATGATAAACTTAAGTTTAATTTTTTAGCACTTTAGTACTTCCTTTAATTCAGTTTTATTTTAATACAATTACATTTGATTTTTGGAATTTGTATTAGATAACTGTATACCTTCTACTGAGGAAAAGCAATAAAAATATTCTATTTAGTCCAAAATCATTTAGTCCTTTGAAACTTATGTTTGAAATTAAAACAAACTTTGAATCTTGTTGTGTGTTTCTAGCCTTGCCTTAATGGCTATAATATACTGATTTGCCTCGTAAGTAATCTGGGATGCCTTGTGTCTCCTCATGATCCTAGCTAGTATTACTTTTAACATTTAACCCCATTTTCAAGGACAGAGCTCACTTCTTAAATCTTGACTGAGTTGTTCCCATTGGTACCTTCACATTCTGTTTGGATTTTAGAATGCTATATCCTGTAAAAACTGCCATGTTAATCTTGGACCTCATGACTTGGCTGTGAGTCATTTTTACACATTCTTAGCAGATAAATCTGTTGTGTAAAGTGTAAGGTTCCCATATCTAATGGTTTCAGTGATTAAAAAAGGAAACCACACTTAGTTATATATTATTTATATCTTAGGCAAATTATGACAATTTGATTTTTAAAAATCTATCGGTCTCTCCCCACTACTGAACTAAAGTGGCAGCCACCAATACTTGAATCAACACAAAATGAGAGACTAGCATGAAATTTGCCCTGAAGCATTTCATAAAGACAGTGGAGGCCCCATAGTCTTTCATCAAGAAGCAGCTGAGAATTTGTGCTCCCTTTTTGTTGGCTAGTAATTGGGTAAATTTAATTTAAGTAACTACATTCAAAATTCAATCAATTTCTAAACAGATGGACAATACATTTACAAATTTGGAAACTGGCATACTTATGATCCATGGAAATGTTAAAACCCGGAAGTGCATGCTTTTTAGTTTGAAGACGATTTGGAAACTCTGAAGAGAATTATTGCCACTGAATTAAGATCTTAGAAGAAAAGGATCAATTTCATGTAATATATTACAAATCTTCAAACTGTACTAATTAAAATACATGGGCAACTCACCAGAAATAATTAGAAACAATCTACTTTTGATACTGAGCAGCAGAAATCTTTATTTAATTACATGGAAGAATGCATAGGGGAATCCTCCCCTATGTCAGGGGAATCCTCCCCTATGTTTTCCCCTATAAGCAATAAATTATAATACCAGGGACCAGATTTTACATCTTTTGAGACAAACTACCAAACTGAAATACCATGTATGTAAAGTTATGTTTTATCTAGATCTCCCTTTACAAACAATCTAATTTTTTTGTCTCTCTTGGACAAATCAAAAGATTTATAATACCTTTTGCTACCATGGATCTTTATAGGCCCCACATTTCTCTGTTGAATTACACTTATGGTATTAACTATTAAAAAGGAACAATTTGCAACAACCTAGATTTATACATTCTGAGAACATTACTTTGCAAGAAATACATATTCTATTAAATGACACCTCTTTTTGAGACCTAGAACTGGGAATGGACAAACTAATATTAATTGATATTCAAATAAAGCATATATAAGTATCTAAACGCAATTTAAAAACTGATGTGGTATCTCAACACTGCAACTTGAAAGATTCATTATTTTTGTGATAGCAAAGATAGCTACTGTCACCCTTGTTCTAATTTACTTTTATGGCCCATTAAGAATATTCCTGAAATAATTCAAAGCCTTTTTCTAAATTATATTCTGTAAACTATCAGTATATAATTTATTCACCTCAATTTAGGGCTTTTAGGAGTCACAGATATCAACATGATTATATTTGCATTTGTTCTGCCTTGGTAGATCAGCTTAGGGCAGTGATGGCAAACCTTTTAGAGACCGAGTGCCCAAACTGCAACCCAAAACCCACTTATGCATCGTCGAGTGCCGGGTGGGTGTGGCCCATTGGGTGGGTGTGGCCCATTGGGTGGGCGTGGCTGTGGTGGTAATGGCAGACTGGGTGGGACTAAAAAGTTCAATCAATTCCAACTTTGCAAGATTTTTTTTTCCCGCGAGAAGTTGAAATTGACTGATTGAACCTTTTTTTTTTGTACACAGCGGCGGAGGCCTAAAGCGAAAAGGTTTTATAAAACCCAGCTGAAGGCCTAGGACTGGGGCGATGGCACGCGTGCCCACAGAGAGGGCTCTGCGTGCCGCCTCTGGCACCCGTGCCATAGGTTCGCCACCACTGGCTTAGGGATTCTTCAACATGTTCCCCTGCAATCTCAGACCAGGCTTTAGTGACTATAAATGGGAAATTTAATAATTATAAATCAGCCAATTCTAGATGGTACAAATAGTCCATGTTTAACAATTGCCTTGGACAGCAACCATTCACAATTATGATAGTGATAAAAAAGTAACTTCTGATTTTTGTAGGTATAGACAAAGAATTGGAATATCCAAAGTTTTTAATGAGTTGAGGTGTTAAGAAATGTAAAACATATTTTTTATAATTTGAAATTTAAATTAATTCATCAAAAACATTATGTATTTATTGGACAGTCAAAGAATATTGTAAAATGGATTAAGATATAAGTTTACTATCTATTTTTGAAAATTTCCTTTATCCTAAAAATGAGATGAAGAAATATTTATATAGTCTAGATTTAATAATAAGCTTAACGGTTGAATTAATTTTATATGCCTGGTTATTATATCAAACTTTTTTCCCTTTGTTAATTAGTTTTCCTTTATCAAATTTTTAATGATTATAATATATTTAGGGACTTTCTTTTGTTCAATGAATCAATCAGTATCATTTTTCTTGTTGGCATTATAGGGGTTTTTTGCATGTCAACATAAATTTAAAAAATAATTAAATAAAAGCTGCATTCAATTTATTGTAATTTATAAGTTTGTACAACACAGCAACAAATTTTGGCTAAGATGAAACAGCAATTTTTGGTTCAGTGATATGTAAACACAGCCTTTCTTCATCACCTAAACTTAGGAGATTGTTAGGTGGATTATATGAATGCAGCAAATGTGCATTCTGTATATTAAAAAAACTAATATTACAAACTTATACTGATACTTAAAAACAAAATTTTATACTTGTGTGCACATGTACAGTACATGCACACAAGCGTACACACAAAGAAGGACGCACACATGGCACTGCTTACTATCAAGTCAGGAGCAAAAGTAAGGGCAGTTTCCCTGAATAATATGGCATGCAAAATGTTCTTTATGTTTCTTCCCCCACAGAATGCATTCTGTCTCTCAGGTCCCAAAGGGGTAGATCTAACAGAATAAGTAATTAGTAAATGGGACTGAATTGACCGGATTTGTCAATGCAGAAGCATTTTTTTCCTAATATCAATCAAATAAACTAAACTGAGAAACAAGACAGATTGAAAAGGCATCTTTCCCGTAATTGCAGATACGAGCAGGAGATTGTACACCGTATCATATACCCCATCACTTGCTCCTCAAAAGATAAGACTTGGTTCCCCAAATAAAAGACATATCAGTACAAGTAAATTTATTCATCACACTTGCAATAAACAAAGCAAGGTGTAAAAAGTATTCTGTTTAGTTTTACAAAAATCAACATACAACCACTTCATTATGAATGGGCATATGAAATGGTATTGTATATCCATAAAAATCCTGGTTCCTTATAGTATAGATCTTCTTTTTCTTTACTGTACACAGCAAGGATGAAAAAGGAGCAGAGGATTCTAGGACTGCCATCTGATCATTTCTCAAAAGTTTTGTCCAACAAAAAGAGTCAGTAAGGAGAAATTGAAAGCATCTATCATTGCAGAAACAGAAGTTTAAAAAAAGAGGTAATCTGGCAGAGAAACTCCACATTGAAGGAGTGAATTAATACACACTCAATGCTATTTCCAACATGGAAATAAGGGAGCTCAAAAGAAAAAGGGCTAATAATGAGCAGCTGTTAGCAGCCAGTTCTGGAGCCAGTTGCAAAAGAAACAATTACAGGTAGTCCTCGACTTATGACCACAATTGAACCAAAAAATTCTGTTGCTGAGATATTTGTTAAGTGAGTTTTGCCCCATTTGACGACCTTTCTTGCCACCTTTGTTGAGTGAATCACTGCAGTTGTTAAGTTAGTAACACTGTTGTTAAATGAATCTGGCTTTCCCATTGACTTTGCTTGTCAGACGGTTACAAAAGGTGATCACTGACCCCAGGATATTGCAACCGTTAATAAATATGAGTCAGTTGCCAAGCATCCGAATTTTATCATACAATCAGGGGGATGCTGCAATGTTTGTAAGTGTAAAAAATGGTCATAAGTCACCTTTTTCAATGCTGTTGTAACTTCAAATGGTCACTAAATGAAGTGTTGTAAGTCGAGGACTATCTAATTGCCTAATTCCAGCTCAGAACATACCACTCCCTCCTCCTTCAGCACCAACGGTCACTGAAAGAAAACTGAACTGTGCTTTTGACAAAAGTAACACATCTGAGGCAAATAGGTGCAATCAGTGGCACCTACGACTTCAGACAGCACAAGCTGAGTACAAGATTCAGGTTATGTTTTATGTCCAATACCTGGCGATACGTTTTGCGCCATGTAGCATAACAAATATGCTATACAAAAGAACAAGTAAGAAATTATTTGGGGAAATGAAGGCAATAAATGTAACTAAAATGAATCCATTCTTTGCATCCAAATCTTCTGCCATGCATATATTTTCTAATTCCCAGATTATCAGCAATTAGCAACAGAAATTCACTGATTCCCATAAGGCAGCTTATATGATAATTAGTTGCTTTACAGAAATTGATTAAAAGTAGAAAAGTAGAAATCTAAAGGAAGTTTAGTGGGATCTCATTCCATATCTATATACTGAAACATTAAGCAGAACCATTGCTTGCTTTGAATATTTCTGTAATGCCATTCCGTTTCTGGGTCGTGCAAATATAGGTAGATTTACACAGGACTTTTTTTTGTCATAGAACGCCCAGAACGGAGTTCCGGCACCTTTTTTGAATGGAACCTTGTAGGGTAGGCAAGGCAGGTAGGCATGTGTGAGTTCCGGCACCTTTTTTTTTTTTTTTTACAAAAAAAGCCCTGGATTTACAGGACCCAACCCAAATATAGAATCCGTCTTGGTAAATCAGGTACATGCAACTTAATGAAAGGCTGCATTAGTATCCATATAAACATAACACGCATGGCATTAGCCAACTGTAGTACCTTTTACATTATGCAGCTAGTTCTACATTAAATTCTCCAAAGCCAAATTTTCTTTTCTTTTCAGTTTTTTCAGTCTAAGAAAAACTTGTGTCTAGCTGCAAAAAACATTTACTAATGATATTACTATCTCATGTGTTAATTAACAATCCCAGATTTTGTGCTTGGGTTTTTCATCTCATTTAATCTAATTTCATAAAGTAATTACAGATAATTCTTACTTTGTCTTTGTTCCAGGTAAAAAATATAAATGTCTCCAAAATTGACAGTAAATTGTAAATTAATCTGTACAATAAATAAGAGCAGATGAAACAGTTTGCAAAGATTAATTAAGCTATAGCTATATGCTAGAAATAGCTATATGCTAGAAATAGAGATACAACTTGCCAAGAAATATATAAACCTCTGCTCTCTTCATGTAGTAGTTCATAAAGCCGTTACCTGTGGAATCAATCACTTTTTCTTTCAGCCACTTGATTGCTGCTAATGCATCTTCATCATCAGAAATAATAAAAAGATTGGAGGGCACTACTCCTGTGTACCTTTGTTTATAATTGGTTGATACCTCTCTACTGGTTAACAATTTTTTGATATCTGCACCACTAGGACATGGGACCTATATTTATAGACAAATAAATATTATTAATCATAAAACTCTATTTTTCCCCAGATACCACTTTTTATTAAAATATATTTGTTTCAGCAATTCACATTTTTATGATAAATGAGCTATAAAACTACTAAGCAAGCAGTAACTCAGCAGCCAATTCCATAGAAGAGAAAATGTACTACATTTGCCTGAGAAAATAAACATATTTTAATTAAACAGAAATATTGATGTTATAGAGACTTGACAAATGAATCTGGGTCGTGAGGTCTACAGGCAAAATACAGATTTTATTTTAACAGATGTTACTGTTGTGTTCAACCTCCTAAGCTCCAAATATTGAGACAAAATTGGGAAAGAACCATATCGAAGACATTTAAATTATACAAACTAGTCTTACACTTATTTTCAATGATACTCTAAACTTGTCTCATCACAAGAATGAAAACTAATGATTAAATCTGCCAAAAGGACCACCAGCTTGTCTGAATAAATTTTTCATTTTAATCTATTAATTATAACTGAATCCTATTGGAAAAGGAAAAAAATCAGAATGGTTAGAAAGCTGTTTCCCCCCCTATGCATTATGTTTACAGTATTACAAAATTTGAAAGGATATTGGAGGCTAGCCCTTCTTCACCCAGGATCTACGACAGGGGTGTCAAACTCAATTTCATTGAGGGCCGCATCAGCATTGCGGTTGCCCTCAGGGGGCTGGGTGGGTGTGGCCAGGGTGGGTGCGGCCTACTGGGTGAGTGTGGATGGAGTGGGTGTGGCCTACTGGGTGGGTGTGGTCAGCTCTACATCGTTCACGTCAAGGGTGCCTGTGGGGGCCTGGGCAGGAGTGGGATAGATCTGAGGGTCTCTGGCAGAAGGGGGTGGGACCAGGGCAAGTGCCGAGGCATGGTCCACTGGAGGAGCCTCACTGTTCCTTTCAGGTGGGTGGGGGCTTATGGAGCTAAGACTGAATACGTTTCAGCATAGATGGCCACCACAAAATTCTACATTGGCTCCCGGCTGGCCTGGGCCAGGGCCAAGGCAGAGGGGGTCGTTCCCTCACTGTTTCCAGGATAGCTTCGCAGGCCACATGAAACCACTTCGCGGGCCGCATCTGGCCCACGGGCCTTGTGTTTGACATGTCTGATCTACGATAAGAAATATGGAGAACAATTGAACTTTTTGTGTCAAATTGAGTTTCCTTTACATACCACTTTCTTTTTCAAAAAAATTAAGTTATTTCCTTCATTCAGAAGCATTACAAAAAAATATTCTTCTATTTATCATAATTTCTTCTTTACTCCCTTCCTTTCCCAGACTTCTCTGTTTTCTTCTCCATTTTCTGCTATTTTTTTTCTTTTTTCCTTGTTTTGCCTTACTTCTTATTCTTATGAAAGAAAATATGTATAAAAAGTATAATTTGTGAATAATCTTGCCTTTGCAGCAACCACTTTGGTAATTGCATCAAAGCACTTTAAAAATGCAACTTATGCAAAGAAAATTTGAGGAGCCCTTTATTAAACTATTGTAAATGGATATTGTCAAGCCCCTGCTGAAGTATTTCCAGAGAAACAGTGTCCACCACCTGCTGAGATGAAGCAAAATAAAAACAAAACAAACAAAACAATTGGCTAAAACTAACATTTTCCACCCAGTTCTTCGGAACAACTTCTGCTTGAAGACATTTCATGAAAAATTGCAAGGGTTGAATAAAAAGTAATGCATTCAGTGTTCTTAGTTGGCAGTACTGATGCACTAGAATAGGGGTGTCAAACTGGCGACCTGTGGATTGGATGCATCACACGCAGGCTATGCCCACCCCGACTCCACAAAGGCAAAAAACATCACAATATGTCACAATACATCATGTGACGCGATCAAGTTTGACACCTGTGCACTAGAAGCTTTGTCATGTGCTTTAGCATTTGTTATTCTCTTTAAATTGACAAGAGACTGTAATGAGAAACGGTTGTGTTCCTATTTTTCCTGACATGTAACTCTACAGTTACTCTGAGTCAGTGCACTTTAAGATGAATTAATTAAAGATAGTTGATGAATAACTCAAAGCGAAATTGCTTTCAAGACTGGCATTTCATAAGAAGAAAATTCAGCTGCAATATGACAATTTTAGGCCACACAAGAGACCTTTGGAACTCACCAACATTCCTTATTTGCTATACACATGGCACATTTCCCCAAAACTAATGGAATATTTTTGTGAGCATCTGTTTGACTAAAATGAAAAGATAAAAAGGTCTGTCAGGATCTGGTAAGAAAAGTGGCTTTAAGAAGCTTGTCCATTGTTGGCAGAAATGGGTAACAAATGAAGGTGATTATGTGGAGGAGTGAATGCAGGCAATAAAAGGATAACTTTTCTGTTTCACTTATTAAAACATTTCTATTTAAACTAATGTTATAGAGCAGGGGTGTCAAACTCAATTTCATTGAGGGCCGCATCAGCATTGTGGTTGCCTTCAGGGGGCCAGGTGGGTGTGGCCTACGGGGTGGGCGTGGATGGAGTGGGTGTGGCCTACTGGGTGGGTGTGACCAGCTCTACATCATTCGCGTCAAGGGTGCCTGTGGGGGCCTGGGCAGGAGTGGGATAGATCTGAGGGTCTCTGGCAGAAGGGGGTGGGACCAGGGCAAGTGCCAAGGCATGGTCCACTGGAGGAGCCTCACTGTTCCTTTCAGGCCATCCGGGGGGGGGGCTGAATACGTTTCAGCATAGATGGCCACCACAAAATTGTACATTGGCTCCCGGCTGGCCTGGGCCAGGACTAAGGCAGAGGGGGCCGTTCCCTCCCTGTTTCCAGGATGGCTTCGCGAGCCACATGAAACCACTTCACGGGCCACATCTGGCCCCCGGGCCTTGTGTTTGACATGTCTGTTATAGAGGCATAACCAGCTTTTTCAAGTACAAGAATTGGAAAACTACCTCCCTGGTTTCTTTTTAAAAAATGTTCACATTTGTCATTCTTTTTTCCCTAAGTTCCCTGTCATATCAGCCCATAAAACAAGGAATGCTTGCTAAATTCTGGTATCTGTAAAAGGCAGACAGTGGATTGTGTGAATTCACAAATGGCTATTCAAAGAACCACCATCACAAGAAACAATTTGCTCTTCTTTGTCATCTCTCTGCACCACGTATAGGGGTGATAAGAACATCTATTTACAACCCTAGGACAGTGTTTGGAGGAGAACAGAAGGCAATGTTGCTGGACTAAAAGAAAGCAAGTAATCTTGATAACGTGGAAGGCTGGGATCACATTACCATTCTGCAACAAGCAGAGAAAAAGATTCTTCAAGAAAAATATATACATGAGGCAGTGGCCCTACCTCAGGGATGAAGAAATCTATCCCTATGAGAACCGTATTGTTTTCAACTCTAAAAGCCATTTGAGCTATGGTCATCGATGTAGCATAGTAAGAAGACTAAAGTGTTCAGTTCCTCAGCACTTCAGCCAAACCTCTTGTTCAACCTCCATTTATAATCTCACAAAGAGTCAGCCAGGGAATCTGGCATACGGGTGAGAAGAGAAATTGACATCCAGTGTATTCACTTGAGAACAATGCCCTATCATTAACAATTCTAGGGCCCATAAGATAAAATAATCTGATATTGAAATATGACAATTATGACATAATTTATGACATAAAAATTAACATCAAACATTTTATGACATAATACAAAATGTCATAAAACATTTTCTGTGGTCAACCCCTGATGTTTGACTGTGCTATACAATTTCCAAGCAGATACAAGCAGATACATCTCTGAATCTCCTTGAATTTGAAAATGAAAGGAATACATTAGAAAATCTGCCTTTGTTGAAGACATGAAGGAATCTGGTAAGGAAATATCTATCTCTGAAACAATGATCCAGGGATCACTAGTTGTCTACTAAGAATAAATAGTTTGTTGAGGAGCCTTGGAATTCCATCGCTGCAAGATTTGTCAAATCAAATAAATCAAATTAGATCCAAGACAAATTCTTATGCTTCTTATGCTGCAACAGTACTGAACTTAGTAGTATAGGCTCTCATTTGTTGATAGATTATCTAAATCTGAGACTCGTTCTGAGATTTTTGTAAGATTTCTAATAAGCTACAAACTACAACTACTTACAGTATATTGAATTCAGTCATGATAATTTTTACTAACAGTCATTGTTTTTTATTCTTATAGACTATTTCTTAAACTATTTGTTCAATTAAGCATGGAATCACAGTCTTGAACATGGTATATTACTAAAAAGAGGATTAAAAAATAAGTTTTAAAAATATTTTGGATGTGAAAAAACAAATTATGTTTCAAACATATTATAATATACGCAGTATAAATTAATTAATCTGAGTTCAATGGAAATTTCTCCCATTTAACTAGGTATAGGAGTGCTGACTTAATATTTGGACTTACCTGATACTGTTGGCCAGTGCAGAGAATGAGATGATCATATAGCACTTTTTTTCCCTTGGAAATTATTACATGTTTTGCAGATCTGTTTATAGCAATCATTTTTCCAGCCACAACATTAATCCATGAACCAAGTGACATCAGTGCATAATCATCCTCATTAAAACAATAACTGTGAAGAAACAAGTTCATCTTAGTAATTGTATATAATTATTAATTATATTCTGCTCAATTGATTAACATCCCATAATAGATCAAGTCCTCTTGTTCCCTTTCAGAAAGTTTACTGAAGTCCATAGTAAGGAACGGTATTTATACTAACAACAAGCTGACATTTCATTTTTTACTCTCAGCTGAGATACTATTCTTTTTTTATTTCAGCTGGGATTTTGTTTTCATTTTCAAATTTTATTCATCTATCATTTTTAATATATCTGTGGATTGCAAACTATATCAAGAGGGCAACATCAACATTAATTCACAGAAGGGACTAAAAGGAGAACTCAGAACTCCCAGAATTCCTGACAGTGTAAACTATTAACCAGTGAAACGGCTTCCAAAAGAGTATAGGTCCCTTCAACTCTGTTACTCTACTATTCTAGAAGACTAACATCTAAGAATAGAAATTTCAGTTTAATTTTCTTTTTAAAACATCTTCTGAATTTTGGCAATTATGAAAATAAACTTCTAGAATTTTTAAAATTTTGGGAAAAAAAATCCTTTAAAGAGGTAGCTTGATGTTCCAACTGAGAGATGGCACAACTGAGAGGTGACCCAACTGTGAAGCAGCCCAGTGTCCCAGCTGAGAGCCCAGCAGCCCAGCTGAAGATGGACAGGTGGCCCAGTGACTCAGTGAGATGCAAAGGGAGGCCACCTCTCTGTCTCTCATTTTCACTTTGTGGGGTACCACAAAGTTCTCTCTTTAGGCCCAGTACTCTTCAATATCTTCATAAATGACTTAGATGAGGGAATAGAAGGGATACTCATCAAATTTGCAGATGACCCTAAGCTGGCAGGAATAGCCAACACCCCAGAAGACAAGCTCAGGATCCAAAAAGATCTTGACAGACTTGAACAATGGGTCCAGTCCAACAAAATGAAATTTAATGTGGAGAAAAAAGGTTTTACACGTAGGCAGGAAAAACCAAAGGTACGAGTACAGATTAGGCAAAACCTGGTTAAAAACAGTAACTGTGAGAGGGACCTTCGAATTTTACTGGATGATCACTTAAAAATGAGTCAGCAATGTGTGGCAGTAGCCAAAAAAGCGAATACAATCCTTGGTTGTATAAAGAGAGGCGGAGAATCAAAATCACGTGAAGTATTAGTACAGCTTTATAAAGCCTTAATAAGGCGACACCTGGAATACTGCATCCAGTTTTGGTCACATTACAAAAAAGATGTTGAGACTTGGAAAAAAAGTGCAAAGAAGAGCAACTATTACAGGCTTGGAGACAAAAACATATGAAGAACGGTTGCAGGATTTGGGTTTGGTTAGTCTAGAGAAAAGAAGGTCTGGGGGGATATGATAGTATTCCAGTATTTGAGAGGTTGCCAAAAAGAAGAATAGAACAGAACAGAACAGAACAGGAAGCTGGAAGGGTCCTTGGAGGTCTTCTAGTCTAGCCCCCTGCTTGAGCAGGAGAACCTATGTCATTTCAGACAAGTGACTGTCTAATCTCTTCTTAAAAATCTAAATAAAAGCAATTTATTTTCCATCAGATTGAATGAGAATCGTCTGGAGAAAAAGTGATATAAATATTTGACATAGTAGTTCTTAAACTAGCTTGGAATACTGGAGGTAAACATCTTGTCATATACATGTTTGTTTGTTTTTTTAAAAAAGGGTTAAAGGACAAGAAATAGCTTTCTTTTTAAACATGTATTTTATTATATAAAGGTTCTATGTAAATATAGTCATCTTACACTGATTTACAATAAAGGCTTCACTTCTTTACTATCTCCTTGCTCCGTGAATGAGGGACCTGACTAGTTGAGCCTTCCAGATCTTTTCCTTAGGTCTACAGAAGAACATTCCTTCATCATTCATTTTCAACATTCATCATGTCACTTTCTGTTTTCCTAAAGATAAATGGGTTTTCCTTCAAAATCCACAATATTACCAATCTTGTGTTTCACTGAAAATCTAACCTGCACACCCTCAGCTGGGAGGTGTTGGGAGACAGTTTTCGCGGGAGGGACTTCTCACCAAGCCCCATTTCCCTATGCCGATCATCAACTCCAGCATTGTATTTCAGTCTGAAATAAGGGTATTGCAGCCAACTATTCTAATCTTCTTCAATATTGGATTAACATCTTGTTCATGGAACTATCAACAATCTGGTAGAAGGATACATCCAAATATTTGAGCAATGTAAAGAAATTGAAATATTTGAATGCATCGTCCCAGTGGGACACTGGAAGCTCCCTCAACAGGAGAACCTATACCATTTCAGACAAGTGACTGTCTAGTCTGTTCTTAAAGACCTCCAGTGATGGAGTGCCCACGATTTCTGGGGGCAAGCTGTTCCACTGGTTAATTGTCCCCACTGTTAGGAAGTTTCTCCTTAATTCCAGGTTGCTTCTCTGTTTGGTCAGTTTCCAAAGAGGAGGAGGAGGTCAACTTATTTTCCAAAGCATCAGAGGGCAGGACAAGAAACAATGGATGGAAATTAATGAAGGAGAGAAGCAACCTGGAATTAAGGAGAAACTTCCTAACAGTGAGAACAATTAACCACTGAAACAGCTTGCTGTCAGAAGTTGTGGGTACTTCATCACTGGAGGTTTTTAAGAAGAGACTGGACAGTCATTTGTCTGAAATGGTATAGGGTCTCCTGCTTGAACAGGGGGTTGGACTAGAAGACCTTGAAGGTTCCTTCCAGCTCTATTCTGATTCAGGTATTGTATTACCCCACAGGAAAACACATGAATTGGAATGAAGCAGTAGGAGGTTTCTACATTTGCTGGTAAGAAAATAATGGAATAGCAAGAGACACAGATTACTGCAGACACAGCTATTACAAACCTGTAATGCATAAACCAGGGTTATGCAACTTTAACAACTTTTAAGACTTGTGGACTTCAATTCCCAGAATATCCCAGCCAGCCATGCTGGCTGGTTTTAAGGTTGCCGAGGTTGGACACCCCTAGCATAAACAAAGCCTAGCTTAAATTCCACCCAGTTTTCTTCACCCATTTCTAGAATAGCTTCCTCTTATCCCATCTCTATTCTGTTTTTTTTCCTTTTTTGCTACTTTTGCTAAAAAGAAGAGGAAAGGATTACTGAAGGCATCGCTATAGTTTTTTTAAAGCAAAACAAGGATAGTGATTTAGCAAAGGGCAAAAC
The DNA here is from genome assembly GCF_001527695.2 of Protobothrops mucrosquamatus. Taxonomy (NCBI): domain Eukaryota; kingdom Metazoa; phylum Chordata; class Lepidosauria; order Squamata; family Viperidae; genus Protobothrops; species Protobothrops mucrosquamatus. Next base: position 1,801,570 of record NW_015386289.1, read on the forward strand.
CTGAAATCCATGACAAGGGGAGTGCAAATGTTAGAACTAAATTTAATTAACTCATTACTATATAAATGTACTGTATAGCAGGGCTTTTCAACCAGTGGTACGGGTACCACCTGTGGTACATTGGCACCTGGCAGGTGGTACGCGACCATCCTAGAAAAGTGGTAGCGGGAGAGGGGAATGAGAGCGCCGCCAGGCTATGCCTTGGGGGGCACTTTTTTCAGTGCCATTGTAACTTCGAACAGTCACTAAGCAAACTGTTGTAAGTCGAGGACTACCTGTACTTTATCACTTTTTTCCTTTTTTGGGGGGGGGTCATCAAGTTTTTGACACCTTGCTAGGTGGTACTCGGATATTGCCATATCCTAAAAGTGGTACAATGGGTGAAAAGGTTGAAAAGCCCTGCTGTATAGCATCAGAAGTATATTTTACCATTATAAAATAATGTTTATGTTTGTCTTTTTGGCAGTATTGAAAATGCTCCAAACAAACCTGTTGATTAAAAATCGCTTATGCAGATTATCTGATTCACCTTTCCCTGGAAGGCCATGAGTTGAAATCAATGTAAGGTTGTTGAATTTCAGGTGTGGGCTACAAAAAAAAAGAATACCGATTTTTTTGTAAATTTACTTCAGTTATTTTTAATTCATATTATTGATGAGCAATTGAAATGTCAACTAAATTGTGTTTTTTGGTGCTCAGAATTCATATATCTTATGCAAATATGCACCAGTGTTTATATCAACTTTCACAAACTATGTTGATACCATTAATAGTAACACTAGTAATAGCTGCTGCCACACATAGTCCTCGACTTACAACTATTTGCTTAATGATGGTTTGAATTAATGATGGCCTCTGAAAAAATCAGTTACAACCTAAATTTGAACTTACAACTTTTGCCCTGCCCCCATAATCATATGATCACAATTCAGGCACTTGGCTGTGATCACGTAATTGATTTGCAACTTTTTTTTGCCAGTTTCCCCCAAAAGTGTATTAGTTAATCTGGATTTGCACTTACAATCACATGACTTAACTTACAACCATAGTGACTCGACTTATGACCATTGTAAAATGATTGTAAAAGCGAGTGTGGTCATGTGATAACTTGACTTATGTGACTGCAAAGATGGAAATTCCAGTCCCAACTGAGATCATAAATTGAGGATTACCTGTATTATCATGATTGCCTTTATCATCATCACCTATACACCTATAGACCTAAGTGCTAATGAAAATGCTCAAGTTTGGGGTGAAAGGAAATAATATTGGATGAAATAAAGGGACTTCTATTTTGAAAATATCTGTTTCATCTTCCTTAACAGAAGATCTGTTATTAACAAATCTTCATCAGTTCCCAGTTTCTTTCCTGTGTAGCTCAAAACTATGGCCTGCAATGTTGTATTATGTGAATAGGCTTTGGGTTGTAAATTCCCCACTTTTCTGTTCTCCAGCATCATCAAGAATAGATCAAAAGTTTGTTTTGATCAAACAAATGGAATCAAGTTGTGCTCTATAATTCAGTAATGTTTGCCACCCATAATTTAAACAAGAGGAAGCAGAAGTTAAATCAGAATCTGTTGCTAGGTAACTAGATGATTTACAAAATATACAACAAACAGACATTCCTAGCAGCGTTTAATAGCATCGGTTATGGTTATTCCCTATTGCCACATGTGTATATATGCATGTTTTTCTTTTTCTTTTTTTTTTCTTTTTTTTAATAAAATTTTTATTGTTTTCAA